>NC_056731.1:483490086-483507586 GCF_019279795.1 Protopterus annectens
AAAAAAAAAACTTTTGCAATGTGGTTTTTATTCCTTGGAGGCCTCTTGCAGGGCCGCATTTACTGGGTCTGTGATTAGAAGGCATGCCTGGCTCAAGGAGCAAAATCTGCCTGATCATGTTAAAGCTAAATTGTTTGATGCCCCCATACAGCATGTTACTCTGGTAATAAGGCAGAAGAGGTTTTAAAGAAAATGGAAGACAAAGCTAAGTCTAATCAAACTGTAAAAGATTTCTTGCAAGTGCAGCCACCTAGGTTCAGTAGGCACTGGCCTACTAAAAATTGTTTACCACTAAGGCTTAAACTGAGACCCAACGTATTGGTCATAGGCTATTGCATTGAGAGACACACATGTGCCCCTCACCAGGCTGGATAAAGGAGAGTCACGGTTAGTTGTTGGTACCAGAATCCACCATATCACCAATGCACTCTAGTTTCTCAGCAGGTACTGTTATGACCAAATAAAAAAACACAAAGTAACCAAAACCAACAGTAACCTTGGTCGAGGAAAAAAGCACTTGCACCTTGCAAAAAATAGCGTAATAATATTTAATAGCCGCTTTCATCAGAAGACTTCATCAGAATAAACACTATACTCAACAATCTTCTTTATAAACACTATACTCAACAATCTTCTTGATTGCAGAGTATAGTGTTTATTCTGATGAAGTCTTCTGACGAAAGCGGCTATTAAATATTATTACGCTATTTTTTGCAAGGTGCAAGTGCTTTTTTCCTCGACCAAGCTTACTGTTGGTTTTAGGTACTGTTATGACTGTCATAGTCCATGTTGGAGTGAATGATTTGAGATGTGCCTTCCTGAACTATATGAAAGAGAGACATGATCGAGCTCGCTGAATGTGTCCCAGGCAGGTATGTTCCTTGCCTTAAGCAGCATTCTGCCGTTACCTAGAATGATGCCTCAATACAAACCGAAAATGTTTAGTTTCTGATGTCATTCCAAGGGGAATCCAGTACCTGACAGCGTGGGATGACATGATTGACAAACCATGATAATTTTGCCAGAGATGGCCTGCTTCTGTCTCCCTTGGGCTTCAGGCTCCTGGCAAAGGCTCTTGCCTCCCCCATAGTGCCTTTTTTAGGCAAAGCCATGAGGTCTAACCTGCGAACATGAAAATTTAATCAAAACATAAATTAAAGGTCATGCTGCTAAACGCTAGGAGTCTAAACAAGAAACTGCACTCATTGCAAGCATTCTTAGCTCTGGAAGAAGCTGACATTTGTGCAGTCACAGAAACCTGGCTCAGTGCTGTGGAGAGCACCCCAGTCGTACCAGTTTATTCATCCAGACTCCAAACCGTGGACAGCAAAGCAAAATGAGGTGGAACTGCAAGATGTATATAAAGATATACACACCTGTAGGCTGGTCAAACAGTATGATGCACAGGAAACACTCCAGGTACAGTTAACAATTGACAAGACCCCTCTTCAAATCATAGCTAAGCTATAGGCCTCCAACTTTGACTCAAGATGCCCACTCTACCTATCTGGACCTCTTCAAATCTATCAAGATTCAATCCTTTACCCTGATCCTGGGCGACTTTAACTATCCAACCATAGATTGGAGGAAATGCTCGTACCAGAACACAAATGCCCAGAGATTCCTTGATATTTAGTCAGTGCAGATACCTTGGGGCCAGTTGGTTGACACCCCCCAACCAGAGGTGAAAATATCTTGGACTTGGTGCTATGAGTAACCACTGCAGCATCACTACAGTGTCATCATCCCGGTAAGATCCAGCCACATAACTGTCGCTTTGGAAGTCACCATCTCCCCCAACCCCACCCCCACCCCCACCTAGGGTCAAACAAGAAAGCTTCTTGAAAGCTGATTATAGCCTCCTGAGGGAAGGTATAAACAGCTTCACAGCCCCCTCCCCCTCCATAGGAACTGGCACACATGTCCAAACCTACACCAAAGTACTGTATGAGCATTTATATAGCTGGGTGGAATCAGGAATACCAGCCAGGATGAAATCCTCCTCCTCAAAGAAGAGTAAACCGGTCTGGTGGACATCTACAATAAATGAACTCTATAGTAAAAGGAAACATTGCTGTCCAGGATTAAGGAGCAGGCGCGTAATTGGAAGCAATCTCTTCTTAGCCTGAACAAGCAAATAAGAGCACTAGTGAAATCCTCCAAAGCAAACTTAGTCCAAGCTGGCCACATCTACTAAATACAATTATAAGGCCTTCTTCACATATGTCCACAATCTCAAGGGAAGCACCCAGATCTGCTCAGAACTGGTGGTCAAGGACACGAGATAAACACTGTAGATATACCCAACCTGCTGGCAGACAGGTTCAGTGAAAACTTCACTCCTGTCCCCCCATCGGTAAAACAGGACATCCCCAGTACCTGCTCCCTCCCCTTATCTCTAGAGAGCAAGTCATCACTGCTCTCTCAAAGGCAAAACATATAGCCTCCATGGAGCACGATAACTTCCCAAGCTGTATCCTGCATGAACTCTGGCAGGAACTTGCAGCACCATTAGGCACCCTATTCAATCAAAGCTTGAGTACTGGCTTCATCCCAGCCGAGTGGAGGACAGTTACAGTCATCTGTTTGCACAAAGGTGGAGCATCCATCGATCCAGGAAATTATAGACTCCTCAGCCTAACTAGCCTGATCTGCAAGGTCATGGAGCTGATTATCATGGACCTCATTAACAAGGACATTGGTAACTTCCAGACACTTGATCCCACACAGTTTGGTTTTGTCAAGGGGAGGTCATGCCTGTTAAGTGTGGTGGACAACTTTTAGACAGTCACCAGGGCCATAGACTAGGGGAAGACTGTGCACATCGCCTACCTTGACTTGGCCAAAGCCTTTGATACTATTCCCCCACTCGGGTATAATAGATACACTCTCTCAACAAGGCATCAATCCATATGTTGCCAGATGGTTAGCTAACTGGCTCACTGAGCCCACCTAACCAAAATAGGGGAAGCCATCTCAAGTAGTACACCCATAACAAGCGGTGTAACCCAGGGATCAGCCTTGGGACCTCTGCTGTTTGGAATATACTTCTCAGAGGTGCAAGCCAAAATCTAGTGAGCTATGGCTGACCAGGTTTGCAGATGACTGCAAGCTGGGTGCTGTTATCAATTCCCCTAGTAATGTGGGCATCCTCTAAGAGGGTCTCACCCATACAAATGACTGGTGCCAGAAACATGACTTCAGACTGAATACCAAAAAATGCATCATCATTCCTTTTGGGGAGAGTGACATCTCTGCCAATTATCACATTGATAAGTTCCTAAGCACGCAGTCAGTTGTGAGGGACTTGGGCACCCAGGTTGATAGCAAACTGACTTTTGACCACCATATTGCCTCCGTGTATGGCTTTCTACGTGGCCCACCTCATTAGTAAGAGTATCTCATCCAAGGTGGTCATAACATCCCTGTATTCTTCCTTTATAAGACCTATTATTGAGTACAATGCTCCTTTCGGCATGTACCTCACAAAGAACATGTGGCAGCTAGTGAGACCACGCGGGTTCCTCACCTGGAGGATCCAGGGCTTCAAACATCTACCCTACACAAGCTAAAAGCCCTATCCCTCTACTCAGGTCGCATACAGACTCCTTAGAGGTGACCTCTGGCATATATGACGCAATCTCAGACCCCCGCCCTGATGGGACTGCTGCATATGCACAAGTCAGGCTCACTTGAGTAAACCTGCATGTGAGACCTCATCCTAGTCTGTGACTTCAATAGGGCTTGTTGGAGAGACAGACTTTTGTCCTAGAGACTGCCCTTTTGTGGAATAGACTCCCTCTCCACGTAAAGCAGAGTACCTCATTAACCCTTTTTGAGTGCAAACTGGATGGGGAACAGAAAATACACCCCTGGGATTCCACCTGTGTTCCAGCTGGACAGTGGCATATGTTCCACATGGGCTAAATTCTTGGCTAGGCTTGTAAGAGTCTCAGGGCCAGTACCCTCGTAATATCTATGGTACAGCATTTGGAAACTTATTTTAATGTGGACTGATCATATCCCTGGTCATGACTGTTTTTTTATGTGTTGGGACACACAAATGCCAAGAAATTTACCTTGAGCAAAGCTTTAGCAGGGAATCTTGTACTTGATGAAATTTGGCATCCAGGATGGGAACACTCAAAGTTGTTAGACCTGATCATAATTTTTGTAGTGCTTGGAGCTTTATGTTCCATGTACTACCGGTTACAGAAAAAGTTTTGGGGGTGTAAAGTCTTTGAAAGCTAGTAAAGCACTTATTGCCGTCAGGCAAACTGAAACCAAATGCCCCTCTCTTGAACTAATGGCCTTAAAAGCTGTTGCATACTTATACTAATAAACTAAATAAAGTGTGGCAGAGCAAAATGTTTAACAGGTTTTAAAAGCCGTTTTACCTTCTGCATTGTTTGCCATCCTGCACTATCCACAGTTGGTCCCTAGCATGAGTTCTGATCTTAACAGCTCTATGTATCCTTAAGCTTCATGTACCCCAGGTGCTGTTAAGATCGAGTCTCATGCCTAGAGCGTCCTTAAGTTTATCTTTCTCCTAGATTTTGGAGTGTAGTCATGATGCTTCGTGTCTTTCGTCTTTTTCCTGGTTAGGGATCGCCACAGCGGAACTCCGGTTCACTTAATGATTCAGTAGTTGATTTTTATGTGCCGAGTTACCAGCCCTGACGCACAACCTTCAACGAAGGTACGCCCATTCACGCATGTCTCCACGCAGAAGACGTTCTAGCTGAGAATCGAACCAGACAGCATCTTACTGTGAGGTGACAACGTGTACTATAAATATTTTAGCTCCTTAATTTTAGTTTTCATCTTCAAAATAATTCCCCATTCTCATTCCCTGTAGTGGAGCTCTTTGTTCTCTTAACTTAAAATGGATGTGACCTAAACATTTTTTTAAAAAGTTTGATATCTCACAGTTCAGTTATGTTCATATCTGTCGAACTGTAAATGTTACTAAAAAGCTGTAATTGTCAAACTGTTCTTGAAAAAGTAATCTCAACAGTGGTTGCATTTGTTTGATTATAGGTGTGAAACTAGTAAATATTTTTGTAATGTATTAACATAAAATCTTGGTAACTATTTAAGCAGCGCACACACTGCCAGCAGCCTTTTCTTCATATAAAGGCTAAACCTTTCTTTGTGTCTCTGATTGTTATATTTAGAGAAGCATGATCATTGTCTCAGTACAAATATAATATATACGTATGTTATATAAATGGTCAATATCTCTCTAGCTGCACTAGACAGAGGTCAAATATTGGCACAGTTGTTTGCCATCATGCAAGCTTTAAGATGAAATCCTGTAATGCCTTGTATGTAGTCTGGTTTTAAAATTAATGCAAATGTGAATAAGCAGTGTTTTGACACCTAGCAGCCTCAGTAGGATGTAACTGCAGAAATGTCTGGAAGATTTCTTCAGCTGTAGTCAGTTAAATGAAAACAGACCACACATTTTCTCCAAATGATGGCATTGACTATATGTTAGGTACTGAATCTATAGAAACTGCAAGATTAAGTAACTGAAGAATTGGTAGTCTGCAAGACAAGGATGGAAATTAAAAATTAATTTTTATAAAGAAGTCCTTGAATCCGCAAAATATTTTAGGTATTCTGGTGTAAAGTAAAAAGGCTGACATTCTAGAACAAATAAATTTCAGCTCGTCATTCCCTTAGATGTTCTTCATCTCACATTGCTGCAGTCCTTACACTTGGGTAGTCCGCTGTCCTCGGTCGGCCCGAATATCAAAGTATAAGGCTGACGTCGGTCAAGGCGCATTAGACTGACATCAGGATGTCAGGGTAGAAATGCGCATGACCGACGTCATATCCTCAGTCTTTTTTGCCGCATGGTCCGATGCAGAAGCAGCGTTGCAAGTGCCGGTTGGCGTTCTGAGATTTTTCGAATTCGGGGTTTCAGACCGAGTCAAAGTTGGCTAAGTACCCCGTTGGGGAATATTTTAGTTTTTTTCTTGCCTCAGTGGTTTACCGGATGTCAGAAAAAGTGAATAACTGTATTTCTTGTGGGAAGCAGATACCGCATAGAGATTATCATACTTTGTGTATTCCTTGTTTAGGGCCTGAGCACGACGTTGTGGGGTGTCGCTTTTGTGCTAGATTCAATAAGCGCACTATTAAGAGAAGGTTAGATTGTGCCAGGTTAGTCTTCGGGAAGCGATGCAATTATAATATGCCGTCGGATACTCCGACACCCGCTTCTTCGAAGAAGCGCAAGGACAAAGCAGCTAAGCCTAGGCAAGAAGAACCGTCCGTACCGGACGCCGGTTCTTTAGAGGTGCCGGTGGAGCCGGTGGTTCCACCAGAGGTTTCTCTGGAGTCCCAGGTGGAGACTTTGTTATTGCAGGATGTGGCCTCTCAGGAGGCAGGTTAGGCTGAAGGGGCCTCTCAGGTTACTGTACTCCCTTCCCTTCCTAGGGTGGTTAGGCCCTCTCCTTCTGTTGCCAAGGCTTCTCCCAGAGGCAGGCCAGGTTTAGCTTCAGTTGGTGTCACCCCTAGTTCTTCAGGTTCTGTGCCCAAGAAGCATATGCTTAAAATGGCAGAAGATTTGATTACTTTGATTAGAGGTTCTTTGCCCCCTCCTGATAAGACCTAGGGTGGAACCTGAGTTGGGGAGTTTTGAGCAGGCTTGGATGTTTCAGAGTCTTGACTGAAGACTTGCAGGAGTATTCTCCTTATTCTGATTCTGATGTGGATGATTCTACTCCTTCTGCTTCTCCTCCTGAAGATTTTTCTTTTCAGAGACTCTTCATTCCATGAGGGAGCATTTTAAGTGGGAAGGTCAGGACTTCTCTGATTCCAGGAAAAGGCTTAGGGAATTTTTGTTTTTACCCCAGCATAGGCCTTTGGCTATACCTCCTGTTCTGGACGTTGTGGAAGATGTGTTTTGCGGAGGCTTCTCTTAATCCTGATTCTTTGCCTCCTGCTCCTGTTAAGCGGATAGGTATTATAGGGTGCCTGAAGCTCATAAGTATCTTTTTAAGAGTCCTAGGGCGGACCCAGAAACTGTTAGTCAGGGGCCTAAGGGTGTTAAGGCTTCTGTTGTTAAAAATCCGGTTCCTCCAGATAAAGAGGCCAGGGCTTTGGATAGATGGGGAAAGAAAGTCTATACTTCTTCCACCCTAGCTATGAGAGCTTTGAATTGCCAGTTTCACATGTTGAAATACCAAAACTATCTGCTATCTCAATTGAAGTCTAAGGTAGATGCTCTGGCGGAAGGTATTGAGTGTAAAGAGTTACAAGATTTAGTACATGTTTCTGAACAGGTGGGTAAGCATTCTTTGCAATGTGGTTTTGATGCTGTACAGGCCTCATCTAGGGTGGCTGCTACTGGGTCAGTTCTTCGCAGGCACGCCTGGCTGAGGGATCAGAATTTGTCTGACCATGTTAAGACAAGGATTTTAGATGCTCCTGTACAATCTGATGTGTTGTTTGGTTCACCTGTTGAGGCAGTCTTAAAGAAAATGGAAGACAAGGCTAAGTCTATGCAGACTGTTAAAGATTTTTTGCAGGTTCAGCCTCCGAAGTTTAGTAGAAATTGGCCTACCAAGGGGTGGATGTATCCTTCTTATGATTCTCAGTCTAGAGGTAGATCTAGACGTGGTAGGGGCAGAGCTCAGGGCTCTTTCAGGCCTAGAACAGGGAGTTCACCTGCACAGTCTTCGGGTGAGGGCAGGGGTCAGTCCTTTCGTAAACAGACCCAATGACCTACCTTTTCAGCTGCCAGAGCCTTCTCGTCTGGCAGCACCTTTGGGAGGAAGATTGGCACTTTTCAAGGAAAATTGGAGTTTAATTACCCAGGACAGATGGGTATTGGATATCATTCACCGAGGTTACAGGTTTTATTTCCATACCTTGCCTCCTTTCAAAGGCATGCCAGACGTTCCTCCTCAGCAAAGAATAGAGGTTCACAAACAAATTTCTCAGTTACTTCACATAGGGGCCATACAGCCGGTACCTATGCCAGAAGTGGGCCTAGGATTTTATTCTCGCCTGTTCCTAGTACCAAAGAAAGGGAACACGTGGAGACCAATTTTGGATTTATCTATCCTCAACACTTATCTGGACATTCCCAAGTTCAAAATGTTGACATTACAACAGCTTTTACCTCTGCTGGGAAAAGGTCATTGGATGGTAACTTTGGATCTCAAGGAGGCTTACCTTCATGTTCCTATCAGACTGAGTTGCAGAAAGTATCTGCGTTTTCGGGCTGGGACTTCTCATTATCAGTTCTCTGCATTGCCCTTTGGCTTATCTACTGCGCCCAGAGTGTTCACGAAAGTTCTGGCTCCAGTGATAGCTTTCTTCAGGCTAAAAGGGATACAGATCTATCCTTATTTGGACGATTGCCTGATTCTGGCTCAAGGAAGGGACGAGCTTCTTCATCATTTGGAATATGTGATAGCAGTGCTCAGATGCCTGGGGTATTCTGTGAACTAAATAAAGTCCAGTCTAGTACCCTCTCAGGACATGTGCTTTCTGGGTGTAAGACTGAATACAGCATCCCAGATGGCCTATTTGACCCCGGACAAACAAAAGAATCTTTCCCTTTACTTTCATCAATTGTCTCATCAGTCCAGGCTGACTGCAAGGACAGTCCTTCAAGCCTTGGGGTTCATGGCATCTTGTATTCTGGTGCTTCCCAATGCCAAACTGCATACGAGGAAGCTGCAATGGTATCTCAAAAACGTATGGACACAGCACTGCCAGGATCTGGACACTGTCATTCAAATAATACCTTGCATTCAAAAGGAATTTTTGTGGTGGGCTCAGGAATGTCACCTAAACAAGGGACTCTCTGTGACCCGGCCA
Organism: Protopterus annectens; assembly: GCF_019279795.1. NCBI lineage: Eukaryota > Metazoa > Chordata > Ceratodontiformes > Protopteridae > Protopterus > Protopterus annectens. The sequence continues at coordinate 483,498,928 of NC_056731.1, forward strand.
GAGGCGAGTCAGATTCTAACGACAGATGCCTCAGACAAAGCTTGGGGAGCTCATTTAAATGGAAAGTGGATACAAGACAAGTGGCCTGCCAGACTACAACATCTACATATCAACCTGAAGGAGATGTTAGCAGTCCAGTTTGCATTAATAGCTTTCAAGGATTTACTTCTTCCAGGGCAGGTGTTGATTCTAACAGACAACACAGCTGTCATGTGGTACATCAACAAGCAAGGGGGAACACATTCTTATCCTCTATGCAGGCAAGCAATGCTTTTGTGGGAGACTGCTCTCAGTTTACAGCTTCATCTTCAGGCAAGGTTTCTGCCGAGCACAGAACTCCTTAGCAGATGTGTTGAGCAGAAGAATTATGGATCCCCACGAGTGGAAATTGGATCCTCATGTATTTCAGAAATTGACAGTGTCATGGGGAACTCCAGACATAGATCTGTTCGCTTCTCCACTAAACCACCAGCTGCCAAAGTTTTACACGAAAAGGTTTCATCCCACAGCTTGGAAAGTGGATGCTCTTTCTTTCAATTGGAGCAATCTTCATGTGTATGCCTTTCCACCTCTGCCTCTCCTCCCAAAGGTACTTCTAAAGGTCAGACAGGACAAGCCAAGGATGATTTTAATAGCTCCAGATTGGCCTCGACAGCACTGGTACCCATTACTGAGAAGTCTGGTGGAGCCTCCATGGCCTTTGCCTTCGATTCCACACCTGTTGTCTCAGGAGGACAGTCATTTACTCAATGTCAAGCTTCACTCTCTTCACCTAACAGCCTGGCATATTCTGTTTTGAACCATAGAAGGTCTCAACTTCCACAGCAAGTTTTGAATGTTATTTTGGAAGCTAGAAGGCCTAGTACAAGGAAAGTGTACGCAGATAAATGGAAGAGATTTTTATGTTGGAGTGCTGCAAAGGATTTTGATGTTTCTGAGCCTAATTTAAGTATGGCTCTTCAATATCTTACTGAGTTACTGGACAAAGGTTTGTCCTTCTCTTCTATTAAGGTTCATGCTGCAGCAATTTCGGTTCACTATGATTGTGACCCACCATTGTTTTCTCATCCTTTGTTCAAGCAATTTCTTAGAGGGGCAAAGAATTTAAGACCCCCACGTAGAGCTCCTACTCCTGCTTGGGACCTCAATTTTGTGTTGGAGAAACTCACTCTACAACCTTTTGAGCCTGCAGCTACTGCTGAGTTGAAATATTTATCATGGAAGACTGCTTTTTTGTTGGCCATTACCTCTGCAAGAAGGGTTTCTGAATTGCAGGCCCTTATGGCAGTTGAGCCTTTCTTAATTTTCCATAAGGATAGGGTATCTTTGCGTACTAATCCTTCCTTTATGCCTAAAGTGGTTTCTAGTGTGGCTTTAAACCAAACTATTCATTTGCCTACTTTTTATGCAAATCCCCAAAATAAAGGGGAAAAGATTTTGCACACTTTAGATGTACACAGGCAGTTGCGTTATTATTTGAGCAGGACTAAAGGGTTCAGGCAGTCTCAGCAGTTATTTGTTTCTTTTGCTTTGAGTTCTCAGGGCAGGCCTGTGTCAAAACAAACTATTTCTAAGTTTATTGGGTTTTGTATTGCTTTCTGTTGTTCCCATCATGGTAAGGAGATTCCAGTTGGAATTAGGCCTCATTCCACTAGGGCTACTGCCACTTCGACAGCTTTTTTAAGGGGGGTGGCAACTAAGGATATTTTGGAGGCAGCTACTTGGAGTTCAGTGCATACTTTCTCTAAGCATTATCACCTTCCACTTTACTCTAAATCTAGGGCTGGTTTTGCCACTGCTATTTTACAGGGCATTTTGGCAGCTCCTGCTGCTTTATAGTTGTGCCATCCTCCCTTACCTCTGCTTTGGGATTCTACCCAAGTGTAAGGACTGCAGCAATGTGAGATGAAGAACATAGTACAGTTTTGTACCTACCATAAATGTAGATGTTCGAAGATCCACATTGCTGCAGTCCATTTAACCCTCCCTCCTTCCCCTCTGTTTTTAGAGGTGGTGTGGGGTGGATTGTAAATATTGTATTTATTGTATATATTGTACATAGTGTTAGTGCAGGGTGGTGGCTTGGTGGTTTGCTGTCTTTTGGTTTTGACCTTTCTTTTAGGGTCTTCTGACATCTGGGGCAAGAAAAGACTGAGGATATGACGTCGGTCATGCGCATTTGTACCCTGATGTCCTGATGTCAGTCTAATGCGCCTTGACCGACGTCAGCCTTATACTTTGATATTCGGGCCGACCGAGGACAGCGGACTACCCAAGTGTAAGGACTGCAGCAATGTGGATCTTCGAACATCTACATTTATGGTAGGTACAAAACTGTACTTTTTCTTTTTTCATATTAAGGTTCCCTGAAATCTGAAGAAGAAATAAGGGATCTAGGGACCCAAGTAGATAGTCAGCTTTCCTTTGATAACCATGTTGCCAAAGTGGTTAGAAAATCCTTCTATGTGACCCATCTGATCATGAAAGGGTTTGCATCAAGATCTAAGGATGTACTGGTGCCCCTGTACTCTTCCCTCATCAGACCCATTAGACATCAGCAGCTGGAGAGACCACAGAGGTATCTAACCAAGAGGATTACTGGCCTCAAACATTTGCCCTATGCAACACGATTGAAAATGCTAAGACTGTTCTCTGTTGCATACCGCTTTCTCAGAGATGATCTCTGTCTAACGTACAGAGCCATGTCCAACCCAGAATTGTTGAACATGCTCCATCTTAGCAAAACCAAATCTACTCGAGCTACACGCTCTAGGGATATAAACCTCAACACAACAATGAATAGAACATGCTGGAGGGATAGATTCCCTTCGCAGAGACTTCCCTTACTATGGAACAGGGTCTCGATCTACATAAGACAGAGCCCCTCACTATCACTCTTCAAGAGGAACCTTGATGAGTGGATGGGTAACAAAGTTCACACCGGGGATCACACCAACAGCATTACTAGATAGGGGCCAAGGGTACTAGCTGCTAGTACAAGGGTCCAGGGAACTACTAAAGGGGGCGGGGCGGTGAATATTGCACAATGTGGCTGGGCTAATATATGCCTTCGGGCAGATAGCCAAGTACCAACCTATGAACCTAAGTCTGCTAACAAGTGTTCTGTCTGTCTAGGAAGGTTTAGGTCACTTAATGTTATTCTGCCTTAATTTTGAAGCATCCTTTAAAAACATTCTTCAAGTGCTTGTAGTTAAGTTGGTTTGAGAGTCTTTGCTGTTAAAAGCTGCATTTATGGAGAAAATATTAAGAGGACCTACTCCACATCAGCACTAGGAGTTAAACGCTAGCTGTAAACTCTCGGGGAATTTTGGGAAATTATTCTTCACTTAACATGTGGAGTCCCAGCTACTGTCCCTTGTTGATGTAGCCTGCAATGAGAGTGTCCTGGTGATATCATACAAGCCAAGATTCAGTGATTATAGCCCCATCACGTCCTGTATTTTGCATTAGTTCTTTAATTTCTTGTTGTGAAAACTTGCATTTGTGTAGTAGCTTAACTTGTGCCCTACTTGATTCAGTGTTTTTGTAGTGCCTGCCTTTTCCTTCAGCTTACTAAAAAAAAAAAAATATACCCATAGTTTGCCCCGTCTTTAGTGTTGAAGTTTTAAGTTTGGAGTATCTTCAACTCTTTAGCTTCCTTTTAGATATGTTAGAGATGTTAAATCCTTTCTGTGGCTTTTGGTAAGTCTGAAGTATTGGTTTTATAGGATAAATTAAATATTTTATTAGGTTCTCTGCATTTGTAAAATATCCCCTATATCTTTATTTTTTTCTTCATATCATTGTACCCGAGTTATGTTATACTCATGCTTAGTCTTCAAAATCATATCAGTTGTCTTCAGTATCTCCCTCTTTCTTGCTGTAAATAACCAGCAAAGTTCTGGGCTCTAGTTTGTATACAACAGTTTATATGTTGTAAGGAAAAAAGGCAGTACATTAAGTCACGTGCTAAAAGCTTAGCAGGATGCTGTTTTGCTGTGCTAATGAACATACTGAAAGAAAATGATTAAATGTGATTTGACAGTTTCCTATTAGTTCAACATTGTAGGGACTATAGTCTAAAACGTTGTGGTGGGATTCACAAGGCTGTTATCTAAATAACAGCAGCATAAAATACATAAGCGTGGGTCTAACTTTGCCCACATACTTGTGGATGTCTTTGGATAATTTTTTTTTCTTTTCAGGTTGTACAGGATGCAAGACTTGCTGTCTTAACTTGTCCCTTTGAACCACCAAAGCCCAAGACCAAGCACAAGTTGGATGTGACTTCAGTGGACGATTACAAAGCCTTGCAAAAATATGAAAAAGACAAGTTCATTGAGATGATAACTCAGGTATGCAATTTTTATTCTTTTTAGCTGCTAGAAATTGACCAACCCACCCCTTCTGTCAAAAAATCTGGAGGAATTTTGCAAATGGGGAACTCTACTTGGGCAGTTGAGTCAGCCTTATTTGCAAGTTGTTGCACTTGTCATGTAGAAGGGCTCCTCTTAATAAGCATCTTTCAGAATAGCTTATGGCAGTAGTCTGCTACTTGATTTATTTATATAGATTATAAAATTTGAGCATTCCCTTTAATGTTAAACTGTTTCTATAAGGAGCATTTATTTACAAAATTCCATTGAAAGTCAACCAAACATTTTAAACATTACAGCCGAAAGTTGTAAGTCTTACACCCCAGATTAATTGTGAGATACTTCAAACTGTGCACTGATTTTCATTAGCAAAACATTTTGTAAAGTTCCCCTGTGTGCCTCGACTGTATTGTGACCCACTTCCTAGAGGCACATACAGTATTTACTGTTGAAATGCTTCCCATTTATTTTGTTTTTAACTGCTGGGTATAATCACCTCTTAATCTTCCATTTACAGATGGTTAACCTTTTCTGTGGTTTTAGGCATGGTGGTGGTATATGTAAATTGACTAAATCAGTTAAGTAGGTAGGGCATCTTTATTTCTCCCACAGGGATGGCATCGGAGGGATATATTCTCCTAGATCTGCTAGCTAAAGTGATTTTATCTAGAGTAATCCTTTGTACTCTCTTCTTAGTCCTTTCACCCTCTGGGTCACAGGTGGGATACCAGACATGACTAGAGCTTTCTGGATTACTTGTGTTTATTTTGGCTTTGGGGACAGATTCCTCCTTAAAATAAACACAAGACCTGTCTTTACTGCCAGTGGAGCAACATAACACATAGAAGTGCTTTGTGTGTAGAGAATTCACTGAGTCATCTGTCTGAAGGAGGAAAAATTCAGTTAGGGTTTATTTGAACAAGCATGATTTGCTGAACAGTGCTGTTCATTAGATCACCTTTAGTGTTCTCAAAATCTGGAACTTTCACCACTAAGGCTTAGTATCCTTCCCTTGTGAGATGCACATTTTTCCCATGGCACCCACTTGCATTCTGGTATAAGAGGTGCATGCGTGAATGCATGTCATTTGCATAACCTTTTTTCTGCATTCATATATGCAGACATCTGTCATCACAGATGGTTTTTCCCATACTGTTGGTTAGTCTCTGAAGCTCAGGCAGATAAGTGCACCATATGCAATTGATTTTTCCTTTATTTTATTAGTTTGACTTGTGTCTCTGCCAAAATAAAAGCAGTGTAACTGTAGTGGGCACATTCATTAACGTGACTGTTGCACTTGTTTTTGTCTGGGGGCAGAACACTGTTAAATCCTCTCATGTCAATTGGGTTTGCTTCTCAAACTCTAAGAAGTTTCCTTAGAACCCTTTACTGGTATCTTGAGAACAAGAAATTGCTGCTTTTGGTGTACAACTATGCAGTTATCTTTAGCTTCAGCATTTTATCCTCCAGCTGAAAAGAAGCAAAGGAAAAAGCACCAAAAGTGAACAACCTGTTGTATGTCTGAGACTGGGGAACCTGGTGAGATGCTTTCATGGTCCCCAGTCCCTCTGTTGGCACCTCTTTTGCCCTGTAGCAATGCCCCGTGAAGGCCCCTACAACTACAGAAAAGGACAGTCTGTATTATCTCTTCTGTCAGCTATCTAAAGAATAGTTTCCTGGAACCTATTGTTCCTTAAGGTGAATGGGGGTGTTCATCATATCTTCAGAGAAGAGACTGAAGGATGTAGAATAGAGGTATGATCTTTAGCTCCAAAGCCGTAGGCAACATCCCATGTAAAATGCAGTGGTGGACAAAACATGTACCCCTACACTCCTAAATAAGTTTCTTCTGATAAACCTAGTACTTAGACATCTTAAGATGATTGGTTTGTATTAGTGCATGGTCTGTTAATTGCTGTTCATGCCTTAAAGCCAGGACAAGCTACTCTTATTGTGCCCTTACAATAGAAAAAGGGATTCTTTGGAATAAGAGTCACTCAGATGGAGGTTTGAATTATGCCTCTTAGACCCCCTTTTCTTCTAGGATTCAGATGTGAAATACACACACTTCTGACCCTCCAAATGAGGACATTTCTTTGGGTGAGACTGTTTATAATTTAGATAATTTTAAGTTAGAAGAGAATATATCTGAATGTTTTGAGCTTCTCCATATGGCTATTCAGAACCTGTAGCTAATCCCCCAGTGCCTAGAGATTTAAATGCCTTTTCATCAGCTTCCTTTACCCCACATCCTTAATCTCCATCTAAAAAAACAGACAGTTTTTACAGGTTTATGCAGAAATTTGTATAAAATCTTATCTCTGGGTTTGGTAAAGGGAGTTGCACTAGTCCTCTGCTTCTGGGTCTTTACCAGAAGATATTGACAACAGAGCCATCAAGAGGTTCTGCTTTTAAAAAAGTCTTGTGTATATAGATGCAGATTATATATCTACAGCACTGTCTTTTAGGGTTGTTAATTGTCAAAAACACATGGTTAATTTTAGCAACCTGGGTAAGATGATTTCTGAGACATAAGGTCAAAACTTAAAGAAATGCATCATTTCTCCTCTGTAGTTACTAAATACATTGCATAAAATGTTAAAGGAATGCCATACATTGCAGAATGTAGAGCATCTGCTACTAGCTCCATTATCAATAGGCATGAGTGGCCAAGGTTCTGACTTGTACCAGAAATTGTGAAGGCTCATTTATTGAGAATGCACTCTTAATGTAAAAAAAAATGTTGTTTTTGTGGCCCTGACCTAGGTGAAGTGATGTGAGGAGTAAAACAGAAATTACCCTGCAAAACCAGGCTGGCTGTTTTGAAGCAATCCCTGTCTAATCAGCCAGAATCAGGCAAGGACCAATTTAAGAAAAAATGTCCAGTCCAAGCAGAGTTCAAATAGAAATCAGCCCTGACCATCCGTGTTCAGCACCCATTTCTCATATTTTCCCAACACAGACCAAGTTAAGGATCCTCCTAGAATTGCTGCTGAACTTTCAAATTGAGTCTCATTATGGGAAGCAACCATTTTAGATTCCAGGGTGTTAAAATGTCGTAGGAAGATGTTAAACTTGATTGATATTCCAGACCAAACATGTCCACGTATGCTTCAGGTTCCCAAAGATCATGAACACTGTGTCCTTTATTTTAAACCTTCTTCCACTAAGAGTAATAGAAGTACCTCAGTGCCTATAAGGGAAACTTTTATTTTCACGACTGTTTTCATAACGCAGTGAAGAAGCAGACTGAAGGCCAGTTCTAGATCTTCACAGTTTCAACAGTTTATTGATGGTTCCTAACTTCAGAATGCTCACACTTTTTTAAACTTTCCTGCCTCTTCTGTATTCAGACGCACTTTGGATTACTCTTAATGTAAAAAAATAGTTACACATTCCTATCCACAGGGTTACAATTTTTTGCCATTTGCTGGTACCATCAATTTACTTTTTGCCCTTTGGGCTTTCTGCAGCCCCAAGGGTGTTCAGAAATGCCTGGCTCCTTGTATAACAATTTGCAGGCTCCAGGTAAATCACTTCTGTCCTTTAATTGAACAAACTATATATGCATATATGTATATAATTTTAATCTACAAAATCTTACTAAAATCTTACTAAAACTTAAGCCTTGTACTCCTTCAGCCGACCAATTACCTTCTGAATATTTGCAAATAGCAGACAAAGTTATTGCCTTTCCCATATCCATCCTACTTAACAGAACCATTAATGAAGGAATCATTCCAGACATCTGGAAAATCTCCATCATCCCCCTACATAAAGGTGGTAAATCTAATGACTACTCTAATTACAGACCAATAGCTCTACTATCACCTTTAGCTAAAGTCATGGAAAAATGCATTCACCATCAGCTACTAGACCACCTAACTAAACACGACATTCTGGCTAAGTGCCAGCATGGCTTTAGGCCATTTCATAGCACTACCACCGCTGTACTATCTTTCACTGACTCCATCTGTAAGAACCGTAATAACAACATCCTCTCTTCTGCTCTCTTCATCGACCTTTCAAAGGCTTTTGATATGGTTAATCATCCACTGCTTATAAATACTCTTGAACTTCTTGCTATAGATACCCCAGCTATACAATGGTTCAAGTCTTACCTTAACAATAGGCAACAGGCAGTTCTCTGGGAAAATAAATTATCATCCCACCTGCCAGTCCCCCTTAGAGTCCTCCAGGGCTCCATTTTAGGATCTCTTCTCTTTTCACTATTCATTAACGACCTTCACATAGCAGTCCCTGATGCCACCTGCATTCAATAT
>NC_056731.1:484112586-484327586 GCF_019279795.1 Protopterus annectens
GCCGCGAGATACTTCAACTGTGGAACCTGCAGATGTCTGTACCTTGAATGGGTCCGGAGCCGCTGTGCAGGCACCAGCTTGTGAGGGTGTATTCAGGTCTACTGACTTGCATATCAAACTGATGCCATCTTCTTCTTCAAGGCCTAAAACTCAAACCTTGCCTAGAAAACCAATGTCCAGACTGCAGGGTCAGGCCTCTATGCCTAAAAAACAAATGATAAGAATGACTGAAGATCTTATTACTTTAATCAGGGGAAGCCAATCTTCCCCCTCTAAGAGACCTAGGACTGAGTTTGCTTATGATACTTCTGACCAGGATTCTGAAATTTCTGTTTCCTCTGATGACCAGGATTTACCCTTACCTATGAGGATTCTGATGTTGAGGATTTTATTCCCTCTGCTTACCCCGCCCCAGAGGATTTCTCTTTTGGTGAAACCTTGCATACTCTTAGGGAGCATTTTCGTTGGGAAAGTCAGGATTTCTCTGATTCTAAAATGAGGCTTAGAGATTTCTTACCCAGCACAGGCCTTTAGCTATCCCTCATGTACTAGACATTGTTGATGATGCCTTTTCGGAATCTAGCCTGGCCCCTGACTCTTTACCTCCTGCTCCCAGAAACCCTGATAGCTATTACAGGGTTCCTGACTCTTACAAGTTCCTTTTCAAAAATCCTACTGCGGATCCTGAGACCATTTCACAGGGACCCAAGGGCATTAAAGCTACTACTACCAAAAATCCTACCCCCTCTGATTGAGACTCCAGGGCGCTGGATAGATGGGGTAAGAAGGTATACACTTCTGCAATCTTGGCAATTAGGGCTTTAAACTGCCAGTTTCATATGCTAAGTATCAGCATATTATTGGATTGCTTAAACAGAAAATGATGTTGATTCCTGATTGTGCTGAAAATAAGGATTTACAGGATTTAATGCATTCTGCTGAACAGGTTGGAAAACATACTTTGCAATGTGGTTTTGATTCACTAGAGGCATCTTGCAGGGCTGCTGTCATTGGGTCTGTACTTAGAAGGCATGCTTTCCTTAAGGAGCAATCCTTGCCAGATCATGTTAAAGCTAAATTATTGGATGCTCCCTTTAATCAGGACCGCCTGTTTGGCAACAAGACAGAAGAAGTTCTTAAAAAGATGGACGAAAAAGCTAAATTATGCAAACTGTTAAAGATTTCTTATAAGTACAACCTCCAAGATTTAGTAGGCATTGGCCCTCTAAGAACGGGTCCTTTCCTGCCTCTTCCAGGCCTTCTTAGTCCAAACCCAGATCCAGCAGAACTCCTAGGCTTCAGTCCCAGGGTACGCACAGGACTAAGCAGTGGGAGGCATTCACTTCCAAATCTGGGAGTAGTAAAACTCCTCCCTGTGGTAAACTGTCTCAATGACTTAACTTTAAAACTTCCAAGCACTTCTCAACTGACTGCCCCTTTGGGAGGAAAGATTGCTCTACATGCAAAAAACTGGGAACTCATTACCCAGGACAAATGGGTTTTAAATATAGTTTCCCAAGGATACAGATTTCACTTCCACATGTTACCAACCCCAAACGATTGGCCAGATCTACCCCAAAATCAGTGGGCAGAGGCTCAAAAGCAAGTACTCTCTCTCTTAAGCATAAAGGCTATTCAAACTGTACCAGAAGAGGAAAAGGGTCAAGGTTTCTACTCGAGACTTTTCCTGGTACCCAGAAAAGACAGATCATGGCATCCTATCCTGGACCTGTCTACTTTAAACACTTTTCTGGTGATTCTAAAATTCAAGATGCTAACTCTTCACCAGTTACTTCCAATGCTAGGCAAAGATGCCAGGTTCGCAACACTCGATTTAAAGGAAGCATACCTGCACATCCCAATCAGGGAATCTTGCAGAAGATACCTATGCTTCAAAGCAGGTTACATGCACTATCAGTTCTCTGCACTGCCCTTTGGCTTATCTACTGCACCCAGGGTATTCACAAAATGCCTAGCTCCAGTCATTGCATTTTGCAGGCAAAGGAATATTCAAATATACCCATACCTGGACGATTGTCTAATTCAGGCAGAAAGCCAGGACATACTTTTGAATCATCTGGCTTTTGTACAAAGGGTGCTAACTTGTCTGGGGTACACCATAAACGAAAATAAATCACACCTGGTACCCTGTTAACAAATTATATTCCTGGGAGCAAGCTTGAATACAACTTCCCAGATGGCTTTCCTCACGCCAGATAAACAAATTCGTTTGACAACCTACTTCAAACTAGTGGCCACCAAAACCCTTCTATCTGCAAGACAAATACTGCAAGCCTTGGGGTTTATGGCCTCCTGCATTCTTCTAATTCCATATGCAAAACTGCATATGAGGAAACTACAATGGTATCTAAAAAGCATATGGTGTCAACATTCTCAGGCTCTAGAAGGAATGATTCCTATCATACCTTGCCTACAGTTAGAGTTCCTTTGGTGGGCAGAGGCCTGCCACCAAACCAAGGGACTACCATTCACTCTACCTCCTGCCACCCAAACCCTAACTACAGACACATCAGACTATGCATGGGGGGCTCACCTAGCAGGGAAGCACATTCAGGGCAAATGAAACCCAAGTCAAATGCACCTACATATCAATCAAAAAGAAATGTTAGCTGTACAGAATGCTCTGACAGCCTTCAAGGACCACATTCTTCCAGGACAATTAATGGTAAAGATGGACAACACTACTGTTATGTGGTACAAAAACAAGCAGGGGGTACCCATTCTTACCCCCTCTGCAGACTAGCCATGGCACTGTAGAGCACAGCCTTGAGCTACCAAGTACATTGTTAAGTTACACATTACCTTGAGAAGGAAGACAAATACAGTTCTTTCTCTCTTTCAGTGGTATTTATTAACTGAAGTACACACGTGTGGGAGCCTCATGGAAAAGCACCAGGGAGACTCCCAGAACAAAGGAATGCACTAGCTTATATACTGTGAATATTGGTGATGGTACAAAAATATAAAATGAGCCAATTAGATCATTATACAAGACAATTAACCAATCAATGATTTACCCGTAAGCATAAAGCAGTTCACATCATTATATATCTGGGCAGAAAAAGAAAATCGGATACACTTCTATATAAGGCACATTTCCTGTTTTCAAGCAGACTCTTGTTTTTCAGTAATTTTCCACTACTCACAGTTCATTCAAAGTTCATAGTACACAGTACATCTTAATACATGCAGACTGTCATGTACTCAATTCCTTCAAACGCATGCTTTGGCTGTTCATATTCTACAATCCCCCATTTGATGCTGTGTAAGCATCACCACTTAACCTATCATACATTTGTCCCAAATCTAACATTACCATGTTACCGGTCTTTTCATCATTGGTAAACATTGTCATGTCATTGTCTACATTCATAGCTGCAGGCATAAGGCACCTTTTTCATAGTTTTTGAAGACATCAATTTCAAGATCAGTGCTTTGATTAAAAATATGACAAGAAAAGCAACAATTGCTAATACTGCAATTAATAAAATCAGCTTCAACAGTCCACCTCCCCAACCTAAGAACAGGTTGGTTAACCCTGCCCATGTTGAACTATCAGCCTCTTTGGCCTCAGAGAGTTTGGAAATTCTTTGAATCAGTTCAAGATAGCTTTCAATTTCATGCTGATTGTCGGGAATAAATGTACAACACTCCTCCTGGATTAAAGCACAAGTTCCCCCTTTTGCCGCTAGGGTGAAATCGAGAGCCATACGATTTTGGAGGACTACAGCTCTCATAGCAGTCAGTTCATCAGTCATTAGTTTTAAGGCAGAAAATGTAGCATTGCTTAATATTTCAAGCAATTTGGGTAGCTTTCTCAGTTCCCAAATTGATTTCACTGCTCCGTATGCTGGAATTATACCAGCCCATGATATGACATCATCACCCAAGTCCATATGGGATAGTCCTTTAGTGCCAGCATGAACTAAATCATGATGATAGATCCATGCAGTATCAACTTGACCTACCGGATTGGTAGGCTTCTTGACCTCTCGAATGTTCGGAATTTTTCCTTGAGGTAAGGCAGATACATGTCGGATAGCTGGGACTAAATAACCTAAGAAACAGCTACCAGACCAATTCCCTGGTAACTACTTATATGTCTTTCTACCACAAATAAAATAAAACCCTTCTTCCAAGAGCATAGTGGAAATGTTAGTGGTAACATTATTATTAAACACTACTTGAGAGAATACATCATCTAACTCCAACTTAAGACGTGAGAGTTGTGAGTAATTTGTCATTGTAGGGCTATTTTCAAAGATCCATACCTCCTTTGGCCCTAACATCGTTCCAGTCACATTACAGGTCTGCCAATCTGAATAAGTCTTGAATAGGACATAGACCTGTCCCATGCCATAACGTTAATTGACTGTAAAGCTATGTAGTTAGTAACGGCACATACTCTCTGAATTGTTGTAGTGCAATTACTTGAACTGACTTTATTCCCTTTTGTTTTAGGCATAAAATGCCTTGCTGTCGGTATGCTAAAGTCAGAGCTGCAGTTTGATTTGAATGTATTTGTTTACACAATCCCCCAGAAGTATTAAAGAGGATGGTTGAATAGTTGTCAGTAGGTAAAGGACTAGCTGTCATTGGCAGATCATCATGTGAAATGGGAAGAGCTGCACAGATCCAGCAATCAGAAATGTTGAAGGTGTAAGCATAGACATGTTTGATGGCCTGGTAGGTGTTGAAAGGTGGGTGCCAAATAGCTCGCTTGGCAGAGTGCGTTGTTGGAGCAGGAAGTAAAAATGGCCACATTAAAAATAACTACAACAAGAATAACCACCAAAATAGCTGTCCTGTACTTTTGTGAAAATAGTGGTTGAGTTTGCATAGTATCAGGAGTTTGGGATTTTCCAAACAGGTAGATGTTAGGCATCTACAGGTGCTGGTACAGTATGGCTTCAAGTAAGAGTAGCAATAGGTGGAGAGTCTGGAGTTGAAAAAGGTAAAGGCTGTTGATCTTCGGATGGCATAACCTTTTTGACGTGCGATATGTGAATCCAGGTGGGCGAGCCTTGTAGTCGCACCACTGATGATGTCGTCAGCAGAACCAGGAAGGGTCCCTTCCACCGTGGTTGAAGTGCTGTTTTTCAAGAGAAAGACTTGATTTACACCCAGTCTCCTGGTTGTAGTGTGGAAGACAGGAAAGGATCAGGGATATGTTGAGCCGCTGCTACCTGGCGGTGATGAAACTGTAAAAAAGAGGCAAGAGAGGTGCAATATACAAGAATATCATGATCAAATATATCGGACTCAGAGAAAGGCGGTGGTGGTGTCATGGGCATGTGCATAGGGTGGCCCATGAGGATTTCATGAGGAGAAAGTCCCTTAGTAGGAGGTACTTGTGCTCTCATAGAGAGTAGGGCTAGAGGTAAGGCCTGTACCCAAGTGAGGCCCGTTTCCGTAATAATTTTAGCCAATCTAGTTTTTAGTGTCTGATTCATGCGTTCAATAATACCTGATGCCTGTGGTCTATATGGACAATGAAATTTTAAGGTGATGCCTAACATTTTACACAGAGAATCAAGCAACTGAGCAGTAAAAAGTGTTCCCCGGTCCGAATATATTTGACAGGGAACACCAAAACGAGGTATCAATTCATAACAAAGTTTCTTAGCAACTAAAATAGCATCATTCTTAACACATGGGTAGGCTTTTAACCACCCAGAGAACACATCAACAACAGTTACAACATATTTGAAATGAGTACAAGGTGGGAGTTCAATAAAATCCCATTGCAAAGCACAGAATGGTCCCAATGGTTTTGGCAGTGGTTGTGCGGGAGCCATAGTGCCTTTTGAAATGTTATACTGTAAGCAAATGGAGCACGTGCTCAAAAAATGCTGCGCAGAAGCAGAAAGTCCTGGAGCAAACCAATCCTTTTGTATTTGTTTTATTAATGCTTGTACCCCTACATGGGCTGGCAAATGATACGCTTTAATAAGAGAATTTAACATGGACATTAGGCAGACCAATCTGCCATCAGGATGTTGCCAAATGAGATCAGAGCATTTAAAATAACCTTGAGCCAGCCATGTTTTTCTTTCTGATTCTGGTACTTCATCCTGTAAAGCTTTTAACACTATCAAAAGTAACCATTTGTTGCAGAGGCTGCAGAAAATGTCCCTGAACAGTTTGTGATAGAGCAGCCTGTTTAGCAGCCCAGTCAGCTAAATTATTGCCCTTAGTTTCAAAGGAGTCATTGGATTGATGGGCTGCACATTTAACAACAGCAAGTTCAGAAGGTAACAATAAGTCTTTTAGCAAGTTATTGATATAGCAATGGTTTTTAACAGGTGCCCCGGAAGATGTTAAAAACCCTCTTTCCTTCCACAATATACCAAAATCATGAACAACACCATGGGCATAATGGGAGTCAGTATATATAGTAACAGATTTGTCCTTATCTATTTTGCATGCATTCGATAATGCCACTAGTTCTGCAACCTGTGCGGACATGCCTGGGGGTAATTGTGCTGATCTTAAAACTTCAGACGGAGTACAAACTGACCAAGCAGCTTGGAATTCACCAGAGTTTGTTCGTAAGCAGGATCCATCAACAAAAAGAACTAAATCAGGATTTTGCAAAGGAGTGTCATATAAATGTAACCTAGGAGAAAGAACAGAGTTAACTACAAGCACACAATCATGTGGTTCACCCTCATCCGATGTTGGTATTAAAGAGGCAGGGTTCAGTGGTGGGCAGTGTATGACTTGCAGGGCAGGATTATTTATTAAACTTAGTTCATACTTAGTAAGGCGTGCATTTCAAAGATAATGTGTTTTTGTTTTTAAAAGTAGCACTTGAACTGCATGTGGGACTGCTAGTATAGTATCATGTCCCATGGTTGGTGGGGCTGCCATATCAACCAACACAGCAGCAGGTGCCACAGCCCATAAACAGGCCGGGTAACCAGAGGCAACTGGATCTAGCTGAGTGCTGTAGTAAGCAATAGGCCGGTAGCCTCCAGTGCGTTGCTGGGCTAAGAGACCCAAGGCAGTCTTGCTTCACTCACAGCAAAAGAAAACAAAAGGTTTGGAATAATCTGGCAACCCTAAGGCAGGAGGACTTACCAAGGCTGTTATGATAGCCTGAAAAGCTTCTTCATGCTTTGATGTCCAGGGTAAAGGTTCCGTAACATCCTTTTTTAGGAGATGTAACAGGGGGGCCGAAATCTCTGAACAATTAGGACTGTCTACAGTATCCTGCTAGGCCAAGGAATCCTCGAAGCTGCCTCTGGGTTACAGGGTGAGGGGCACTTTGAATAGAAGTTATGCGATTTGGGAGTATTTGATGAGAACCCATTGCAATTATATGTCCCAAATACTGCACCTTTTCCTGACAGAATTGCAATTTTGATCTATTTACTTTAAACCCTCGTGTAGCTAAAAAGTTTAACACTAAAAGGGAATCCTCCATACATGAGTTACTGTCTGGTGAAGCTATAAGAATATCGTCCACATATTGGACAAGAACTGAACGTGATGGTAGTTGCAGATCCTGTAGCTGTTTATGCATCTCTCTAGAAAATAAGGTTGGGGACTCGACATATTCCCTGGGGCAATCGAGTCCAAGTATACTACTGACCTTTGTAGGTAAATGCAAACAAATGCTGACTGTCAGGATGTACTGGAATAGAGAAAAAGGCTGATGAAATATTTATGACCATAAGACTTTGTGCAGTAGGTGGGATACAGGTCAAAATAGTAGCTGGGTTCGGCACAATTGGGAAGATGGGTAAAACAGCTTTGTTGACTTCACGCAAGTCCTGCGCAAATCTGTAAGCTTGTTTGCCAGGTTTTTTTACCGGTAATATTGGGGTATTACATGGGCTTGTGTTGGGTACTATGAACCCTTGCTGTTCTAATGCAGAAATAACAGGGGCAATACCAGATATAGCCTTGGCTGTCAAAGAGTACTGTGGCACTCGCGGCAACCTTGCTCCTGGTTTTAGAGTTATTTTTACACGAGTATCAGAGGTCATAAATCCCACATCATTGTCATGAGTAGTCCACAGGTGAGAGGGTAAGGAATGTAAACACTTGTTTCTGTCCAAATCTGACTGGATACACATGGTCTGTAAAGTGATAGTTTCATCTAAGGCTGCTAGGGTACTATCCTGTTGATCTGAAGGTACTTGGAGATAAACTCCATCAGCTGTGCAAAAAATAGTGGACCCCATTTTGCAAAGCAAATCTCTCCCTAATAGATTTAAAGGTGCTGAGGGTCCAACTAAAAATGCATGGTTATCTTGTAGAGGTCCCAAAGTTACTGGGACTGGAACAGTTTCGGAATACTCAATAGGTATACCAGAGACACCTACTCCTCTAGTTATCTTGTCGGAGAGGGGAACATTCATTGCTGCCTTGCCAGCTAGCATGGATTTAGTTGCTCCGGTATCAATCAAAAATGGATATGGTTTATTTTTAACTAGTAACTTAACATGTGGTCCATCCTGATCCACAGGAATAAAAGGGCACAACTGCTGCTGTTTCTGTTCAAGGAACCTTCATTGTGGTTGCTGCCGATTGGATGGAGTCCAGTTAGAATTCCACTGATGTGACGTATCAGTGGGTGGGGCAGGTTGTTCAGCTAAATATGGACACTCATTTCTCCAATGGCCTATTTGGCCACAGTTGAAAGACTCTGTCTCATTACTGGAACTCTGGGGTGGGGCCGACTGTGTTCCCTGCCAGTTTTGTCTATTTTGATTTCCTGCCCCTTGGCGTCCACCCCTCCCTCTTCCTCTACCTCGCTGACCAGGCGGCTGGCCAAAAGCGTTACACATTTGAATTTGTGCTTTTACTAATTTCACCTGTAAATCCTTCTTTTCTTTAGCCAAGTGGTCAGATAGGTATTGTACCTGCTGGACTAACTCATGTAAGCCTAAACTAGGCCAGTTTAAGCACACTTCCTTCAACTTGTCCCTCACCTGAGGGCATAACCCATCTGCAAAAGCAGCTGACAACCCGCTCTGTGCCAGTCTTTGGGTAGGCTCTGGGTACCCAGAATATGCCTCAAAGGCTTCAGTGAGATGATTTAAATATTCGTCTACAGGCTCATCTTCTTTCTGTATGACTGATTTAATTTTCGACCAATTGGGGGTAGGTGGCACTATTACAGTGATAGCATTGACTATACATTGCCTAACTGCCTCATACCCATTTTCCCCTCATATATTGTGCTTTGGTATTGGGGTAGGAACATTAGCATGATCCCAGATTCGTTTCATCAGATCAGCTGGGACGGTGTATTGGAGGACTGCTCTAACCTCTTCTATGGTATGATTTTGCAGACAAATATGTCCTGCCAGTACGCGTTGAAACTTTGCTGGGTTAGTACAAATGGGCGGGAGTGATTTAGTAATGGCTTGAAAATGAACTGCTGACCACGCCCTAGGTACTACTATGGTTGCTGGTTGTTCTGCATCCCTAGCATGCGCTGGGTTTGGAACTTCCCTCAAGGGAAACATTCTGCCGTCATCTGATGACTCAGAGTCTGAATCAGGATTAAACTTATCAGGGCCATAATAGCTGTCGCCATCATCTATCATGGCAGGAAACTGGCCAAAATGTTTTTTTCGATGTAAGTAAAGCCTTCCTTTCTTTCCCTGATAAGACCTGGGCTTATAGGATCTAGGCTTAAAAAACATTTGTACCTCTGTCTCCTTTTTTTTCTTACTACGAGTCTCCATGTGTGATGCCTTTCCCTTATCCTGTTCCTCAGTGTCTGGTTCACTAGACTGACCTCCTCCTGCCTGATCTCCACTCCCAGTACTAGCATGCTCCTCTCCCCGCTGGCTACCGCTCCCTGTCGTGGAGCTCACCACTCTTTCCTGGACCGGTGGGGGCTGATACTGCAGTGGGGCTGTGGGAGGTGGGGGAAACCATGGATTATCATCTTCAGATGATTCAGGTATTTGTAATTTACTTAATTCTTTTACTGGATATAATCCCTTGAAAGGTGGTTCCTTTAGTCGCTTACCATCTGCTACATCTAAATTACTCGCAGTATGTTGTAGTTCTTTTAACTGTTCTTTTAATTTTTGCTGATTATCTTTAAGACTGCTAATTACCGAATCCTTTTCCCTTTCCTTTGCCTCTGACATCCAGTCATTTAAAGCTGCCCAACATAACCCTGGTATTTTTCTTCCTTTTTTTCTCACTTTTCCCTGCAAATTTGTCAGGATATTTTTATTAAAACTACCATTTTCTGGGAAGGCGAGATCACCATCATTTTTAGTAAGGGTGATCCACTGATTTAAAAACATGCAACTGTCCCGGGACACATGAAAAAACATATAACCAGCTGGTGTACCTCTTTTATTGTTCCTACATTCGCTCCCATAGTCACGCAGAAAGCTATACTGTGTTTTACAGGTTTAGCTAAGACGTTGTGTAAACGTCGTTTTTCCCCATTCTTGTATCTCCTTCCACACTTATGTCACCAGTGTTTCATTTTAACCCACACTCATACTGCACAATCAATAGCAGAAAATAAATACATGCCACTTACCTTAAAACAACTGAATGAGAGAAATCATGTCATATCTGCATAGTTAAAAATATCAAATCTTTAAGGCAGACAGGTGCAGAAAAATGAAACACTGCAGAAACAGAAAAATCTGTTATGGTCCCTTTTATTAGCAGTATTTCATTCAATTCCTGACTGCTGCAGCTTGTTCTCAATTCAGATCTGAGTCACGGCACCAATTGTTAAGTTACACATTACCTTGAGAAGGAAGACAAATACAGTTCATTCTCTCTTTCAGTGGTATTTATTAACTACAGTACACATGTGTGGGAGCCTCATGGAAAAGCACCAGGGAGACTCCCAGAACAAAGGAATGCACCTAATTTTTGTCTGTATTGGAGCTTTTCTCCCCAGGACTCCATTGAAAACAGGTTCTTTTGGCCCAATGGACTATCCTGGTAAATCAACTGCAAATAAATAAATAAATAAATAAATAAAATATCTCTGGGCAGAAAAAGAAAATCGGATACACTTCTATATAAGGCACATTTCCTGTTTTCAAGCAGACTTCTGCTTTTCAGTAATTTTCCACTACTCACAGTTCATTCAAAGTTCATAGTACACAGTACATCTTAAAAGGGCTGGCCTTAGCCGAAATGGCACCCTAGGTGAAGTAGTGCTTAGGTGCCCCTTAAGCTCCACCCACACCACACTCATGAAACACCCCTATTTGAGCCACACCCACTGGGTCATTCCCCAATAAAGCCACTCCAGTCATTTCCTTAAATTATTTAAATGCATAGGAAGAAAAAGATACCTTGTAATGTAGTTATACTGCAGCTACCATTGCATATGTATTTTCTACTTTAAATACAAGAGCCAGATCATGGTCAAATAGGGTTCTAGGAAGGGTACTAGACCACCACCCCAGAGCAGCCCCTCCTGCAGCAACCCCCAGCAGAAACCCCCTCCTCAGCCATTCCAGTGTTCCATTATTTGGTTATCTCACCAGTTACCATGCATATGTTCTATTATTTGCTTCTACAATGATTATAGATATTAAAACAAAATAGCACTATTACAGATAGCCACTTGCTAAACAATACAGTCTGACAATAAAAACAGACTTAGCATGAGCAGTAACATTGTCTGCCCTTAAAACTCTCATTCATTGAAATGGCAAGACTCACATTCATTGAAACAGCATGAAAACCCACGTATAGAAATTGAAAACCCACGTTCATAGAAATGCATCTGGTTGATGGAGAATTAAGTTTACCTTTGGGCTGTTTTCAAAACAGACTCCTTGCACACATTTTTTTAGGGACATGCATACATATATTTATTCTTTAATTCACTTTCCTGATTGTACTGAATTATATTCATTGTATTATATTCCTTGTATAATACAGCACCACTTGTTAGAATGTGTTTTAAATTTGTAGTTTTAAACATTATTTTAATAAGCAATGAGACAAAATTTATAAAACAAACACTACCCATTTCAAAAAATTTCAACAATAAAAGGCCACTCAAGACTTCTATCATTACAATCCACCAATATTACTGCACACGCACAATCTCTGCAGAAGTAAAATCCTCTGAATTCCACATTAAAGAAATCTGTAATTAATGAAGAGGTTGCTACTGGCAAACAACTTTACATATCAATGTTATCTACAAATTCAGTGCCTGCTGACCTTGAAAAATTAATTGCCTATATTACAATAAAAAATTGGTACACTGGTAATATTGCAATAGGAAATGACTAACAAGTTCACAGTCACTAGGTATCTCATACAAAAGGCCATACTCAGGAGTGTAGAACCCCTATCCCCCCTTATAATGCACCAAATAATCAACAGTCATATAGGCACTGCATATCAGCACTCTATCCACATGGTGTGGGAGTGGAATCCACAGCCTTCTGCACCAAAGGCAATTATACTATTAACGCTGCTTTCAGATTTTACAACACAGTGTGTCATTTGATAAACAAAAAACAGCTAGTTGCACACTGAAAACATTTACACTTCTTACAGTGTGTTAAATGTGTAGTTTTGAACATGTTTCCAGTAAGTAATGAAACAAAATGTATGACCCAATAATGACAAACCTGCCCATTTCAGAACAATTCAACCATAAAAGGCCCCTCAAACAGTATCAGTCAATAAGCACAATCTCTGTAGAAGTAAACATCATCTGAATAATTCTACATTAAAGAGATTTGTAACTAATGAAGATGCTATTACTGACAAATAACTTTACATTTCACTGTTCCATCTACAAATTCAGTGCTTGCTGTCCTTGAAGAATTAATTGCCTACGTTGCATTAAAGAAAAAGTAACTAGACATCTTAAACAAAGGATGGCACACTAAGGAATACAAAACCCCTATCTCCTCTTAAAATGCAACAAATAAATCGGCAACTAGGACATTACATACCATGCCTCTATACCTCTCAACTTCTTAGCACAAGAAATCTGAACGAAACCTAAAATATCGGGGGGGGGGTCAAAGGCCACCCAAACAGGGACAGATTATAAATATCGTTCCTATAGACTTAGAAAGTTGCTAGAATAACATAATTTGTCTTAGCATGCATTTTCTGAAGGAAATGAGGGCTGAAACTCAAATGCTTGGCATTTAGTTATTTCAATCCTAAGTGATTTGCCAGAAAACCATAATGTTTATGAGGAATAGGCCAAAAATATAAGGCAAAAATCTGGACAGTTGAAACGTATGTATACCTCTCAACCTCTTAGTGCAAAAAATCTGGACAGAGCAGCAGTAATTTGTGAAAATTAAACTTGCAGAGAAATGAAAATTGCGTTTCTAACTTTTGAAGGTAAGATGTCCTCTTTTGGAAGTTTACAGTACAGTCATATCACATACCCAATTATTTTTGTGGCAAGTTTACAAGTTATCTTCAACTCTGAGTGCATGTCTAGGAAAAAAAAAACAACTGTAGAAATGGGGAAAAAAGAAATCAGCTTTGGCACAGAATTTAATATTATGATTTGTATATTAATGATGGGTGGTAACATCATATAAGCATTTTGTATTCCCAGGACCCTGATGCCACACATAGGTATTATTAATTCAGCTTTGATTTCTACAGCTTCCCAGCATCACATATGCCATCTGCCTCGTCTGAAAGCCCTTACAATGTTCAACAGTTATATTTCAGCAATTCTTCTAGGAGTGTAGTACAACAAATGAATGCTAGACATAATATACTTTGCAATAGCCCATTTCAGTTAATAGATATTTATAGTTTTGATATATAGAGTGGAATTTTACCGATAGAATCATGTTGTTAATGCAATTGACTGCATCACAGTGCTGCACTAGTTTTTAATGTGTAAATTAAAGAATAATTACATCTAGTCATATAGATTTTATTAATTGTGCCAAGCTTCACAATGGGTAAAAGATGGATGCATACACTGAACTGCATTTTGAAATTTCTTCGGAATCCAGACATAGGAATGCAGGTAGAATTCTCTGCACATATACAAAAAAATCAATAGTTGTTCAACATATTTAACTGCAGCAAGCCAACACCGTGGAAATTGTTAATTATCATAGGTAGTGATTTTTTAAAGTGCTTCACATATAATAAGGCCATAAAAAGAAACAATACACTAGATTATGTGCTTTAATGAACTATCAGATTTGTTTAAACTCACTGATTCACCAACCTGAAAAATATACTCATGATATCAATTGAAACACAGAAACTACTTATCAGTTTCAGATCTGCTTTCCTTAACACAACAGAATAATGGTATATTACCTCAAAAAGAATCTATCAGTGTTGACTGATTCTGCTTTTATGAAATGCATCACATTGAAACAAGTCTTCAAAAAAAAAAAAAAAAAAAAAAACAAGGGCTGAAAAAAACTTACTACTCAGGGTGCCTTTGAGGATATTTAATTAAAATCTAATCCTGCATTCATTAAGGCTCACATAAATTAAGCTGTCATTCATAAGATTTATGGATTCTCATTTGCATATTGCATACAATTCATCAATTACTCAAGAATGAAAGGAGCACATTTCCCTTGGAGCTGCCTGCTACCCTGCCAACATTTGAAATGAGGGAAAGAGCAAGACTTCTCTGTTCTGCCACAGCAGCACACATACAGCGACTCTCTCACACACACACACACACACACACACACACACACACACACACACACACACACACACACACACACACACACACACACACACACCTACTCTCTTGCACAGCAACAAAGACTCTCAAAGGAACGAACGGCTAGTTTAAATTCCATATACACACACACCTACTCTCACACAGTAACATACACACACTTTATATCTCATACAAACAGAACAATGAATTTAAATTCCATACACATACGTACATACCCACACACATTCTTTCTCATACAGAAATAAACAGTTTAAATTACACATAAACGCACACACACATACACTTACCTTCTCTGTAACCCAAACGGCCAGGCGGAGACACAGACAACAACTCTTCTTTTGAACTGCTGGCTTAAATTCCGTGTGGAACTGCAGAATGCATTTGTATGATGTTTGTGTCATGACACACGCAAGGTTCGCTTTAAAGGAGAAGATTCTTGCACTGTCTGCAAATTAAATGTTTTTTTTAGCCTCCTGGCTAACCTACAGCTGTAAGTGGGAGGGTGCTAGCCTCGCCTCCCCCACCCTCTGGTTTCAGCGCCAAGAAGAACGCAAACTTAAAAAAATAAGTAAATAAAAGCATAACGCACCCTTTACAAGGCTGGCCTGTACGGTGCCCTAGGCGGTCGCCTAGTTCGCCTATGCCTAAGGCCGGCCATGCATCTTAATACATGCAGACTGTTATGTACTCAATTCCTTCAAACACATGCTTTGGCTGTTCATATTCTACAACATCTACAGGCTCAATTCCTGCCAGGAAAACTAAATACACTGGCAGATGGACTAAGCAGAAACCTCATGGACCCACATGAGTGGAAACTGGAACCAAAGACTCAACATGTTGACAAACAAATGGGGGAGCCCAGATATAGACCTGTTTGCCTCTCCCCAGAACTACCAATTGGACAAATTTTGCACAAGGACTCCCCACAAACAAGCTTGGAAAGTGAATGCTCTGTCCTTCAGCTGGAAAAACCTATCAGTTTATGCCTTTCCTCCTCTGCCTCTCTAAAGTACTTCTAAAGATCAAGCAGGACAAACCAAGGATGATATTGATTGCACCAGACTAGCCACACCAACACTGGTACCCCGTCTTGCGCAGTGTGTCACTGTTGGCTCCATGGCACCTGCCTCAGACCCCAACCCTGTCGTCTCAGCAGGAGAACCATATTCTGCATCCTCAGCTTCAAACCCTGAACCTTGTAGCCGGGCTAATTACCTAACCTCTCCTTTACCATCCCTCAGTAAACAAGTGATGGATATCATTTTAGAGGCAAGGAAGCCTAGTACTAGAAAATCTTATGCTGACAAATGGAAAAGATTCTGTGCCTGGAACCAATCTCAAGGGATGAGTACAGCAGCACCCAACTTACCTCAGATTATTTAATACCTGACTGAGATGCTTCACAAGGGCCTTTATTTTTCCACCATTAAAATTCACGCCTCAGCCATTTCAGCTCTTTATAACACAGAACCTCCCCTCTTCTCTCATCCACTGCTCAAGCAGTTCCTCAGAGTGGCCAAAAATGTAAGACCACCCAGGAGAGCCCCAACTCCAGCCTGGGACTTTAACTTTGCATTGGAGAAACTCACTCTTCCTCCTTTCGAGTCAGCTGCTAGTGCAGATTTAAAATTCCTTTCTTGGAAAACAGCCTTCCTTTTAGCAATCACTTCAGCAAGAAGGGTATCTGAATTACAGGCCCTTATGGCAATGGAGCCTTTCATCATCTTTCATGTGGACAGGGTGTCCCTCAGAAACAATCCCTCCTTCATGCCCAAGGTGGTATCCAGTGTGGCTCTTAATCAGTCCATTCATTTGCCAACCTTCTTTCCTAATCCACAGAGCAAAGGGGAATAGATACTGCACTCCTTAGATGTGCACAGACAACTTAGATTTTACTTGGACAGGACTAAACCTCAAAGGAAATCTGAACAACTCCTGGTGGCATTTGCTGCAGGGGCAGAGGGGAAAGCTATTTCAAAGCAAACCATTTCTAAATGGATAGGCCATTGCATTAATTTCTGCTGCAAGCACCATGGAAAACATATCTCACGGGGGATCAGACCCCATTCATCCAGGGCTGCATCTACCTCTACAGCCTTTCCCAGGGGTGTGCCTACCAGGGACATCCTAGAAGCTGCTACCTGGAGTTCTGTACATACTTTCACCAAGCATTGCCATTTGCCAATTGTCTCTAAATCCAGAGCTGGCTTTGCCACTGCAGTCTTGCAGGGCCTTATAGCTGGTCCTAATGCTATCTAAATTCCTCCTCCCATCCTTAGCTTTGGGAATCTACCCAAATGTGATGACTGCAACAGTGAAACATGAAGAACACAGTACAGTTGTGTACACTTACCATAAATGTAGATGTTCAAGTGTATTCACTGTTGCAGTCCTGGTTACCTTCCCTCCAGCCCCCTGACTTCTTTTGGCTATATCTCTACTCTCCTTTACTATGCTTAAAAGCTTTTTGGTGTATTTGCTTTTTTGTTGGAGGTATAACCTTATATATATATATATATATATATATATATATATATATATATATATATATATATATATATATATATATATATATATATATATATATATATGTATATATTTATTTATTTTATTGCTTCCCATTAAGGGGGCACCTGACATCTGGGGCAAGAAAAACTGATGTAATGGCATCGGCTGCATGTTTTATACCTCTGACTACCTGACATCATGGAAGAAGATATAGCAACCGATGCAGGACCCAAGACTTTATTAATCAGGAAGACTGAGGGCTACTTCAAGCAGATAACCCAAATGTGATGACTGCAAATCTGATGACTACAACAGTGAATACACTCGAACATCTACATTTATGGTAGGTGTACACAACTGTACTTTTTTGGTTCCCAGGAAAGAGGGCACTTGGAGACCTATTCTGGACCTCTCTCACATAAACATCCTTTTGAAGGTCTGCTCCTGTCAGCTGTTGGTCCCTTCAGACTTTGTTTCCTCTGCTGCTTCCTCAAGCTTTTACAGTGTCTGTGGATGTCAAGGATGCTTACCTTCATATCCCTCTCTATCCCCTCTTCTGGAAGTTTTTATGTTTCTCTGTTGCTTCCTGGCATTTTCAGTTCTTTAATTTGCCCTTTTATCCTTTCCACTGTCCAAAGGGTATTGAACAAATGCCTCACTTCTGTGATTGCTTTTTGTGGGCTGAGGAGGATCCAAGTTTTTCCCTACTTGGATGATTTCCTGTTTTAAGCATCCTCTCCAGAGAACTTGTCGCAAAATCTTCATTTTGCCATTCCCCTTCTGCAGAGCCTGGGGTTCACTATAAATTTCCAAAAAGTCCATTCTGACTCCTTCACATGATCATGTCTTTTGGGGGTGCAGGATCTAGACTATTCCAGTGCATCCCTGCCTACTCCCAATGCCATAACTCTCATTTCTTTTTTCCAAACCCTTCTTCCTCTGGCTTCATTAATAGCCAGTGAATTTCTGAGAGCTCTGGAGCTTATAGTCTACACCATTCCTATGCTCCACTTTGCCAAGCTAAGCTCCACATGAGAAAATTCAATGGTTTCTAAAGTTAGCTTGGCTTCAGCATTCTTATCCCCTCAGTTTCTTAGTTCCTCTTCTTCCATGTCTCATGGTGAAATTCAGTAGTTGACTCTCAATCCATGGTTCCCTTTTCAACCACTTCTTAACTCTCAGAAGCTGTTCACAAATGTTTCAGACGTGTGATGGGGAGCAACATTCAGCTCCATAAAGTTGCAGGGAGCCTAGTCACCTCATCAACAGAAACACCACGTCAACGTCAAAGAGTTGAGAGCTCTTCTGCTGGCTCTTCGAGCCTTTCATTTCTCTCTTCTCCTCAGAACCTCTCAAGGTGTTTACAGACAATCCCACAGTGATGTGGTATGTCAACAAATGTGTGTCCGGGGAGCAAGATCTTATCTTTTTTGTCAGTTAGCAGTCCTAATATGGAAAGTAGCTATTCAGTATCAAGTGACTCTTCAAGTAGTTTACATTCCCTCAGGTCAAAGCATTGTGGCAGACTCTCTGAGCAGGTCCATAACTCAGTCCCATGAATGGATGCTTCACAGGGATGTTTCTGGACATTGCCCATCACTGGGCAACTCCTTTAGTGGATCTTTTTGCCTCTCCATCTTCCTCCATTTTATGCCAGTGTCCCAATTCCTCTGGTTTGGAAGGTTGATGCCCTAGCTTTTTTTGGAAGATGATGTTTCTTTATGCCTTTTCTCTCCTTTCCCTCATTCCAAAAGTCCTGTTCAAAATACAACAGGATGCTCCCAAAATCTTGTTGGTGACTCCCTTTTGGCCAAGGCAGCATTGGTTTCCTCTTCTTCTGCATTTTGCCAAGGGAAAACATCACAAGTTACCTCACAGGGTGGATCTACTCACACAAGACAAGGAATCTCTCATCCATACCCATCTGTAATCTTAAGTGACATTGTGGGTGATAGGATTTTGATTCCACAGATACCTTAGGTCCTGCAGAAAGCCAGGAAATCCACTATTAGGAGATCTTTCTTATCCAAATGGAAGAGGTTTTCTGTTTGGTGTCTTCTCATAACCTGGATCCACCTTCTGTCGCTATTCTTTTGATTTTCTTTTGTGTGTGTGTGAACTGCTCAGTGCTGGGTTGGCTTATTCTTTTGTTAAGGCCCACTTATCAGCTATCTCTGCTTGTCATCTTTTGTCACCTCTTTTAACTTCTAGATTTGAAGGTAAACAATTTATTAAAGACGTCTCATATTAGGCCTCTCAGGAAGCCTGTTCCTCCTGCCTGGGATCTTAATTTTGTTTTAGAAAACATGTCCCAGGCTCCTTTAAAGGCTTCAGCATTGTTCTTAGAAAACTGTACTTTTGTTAGCCCTTACTTCTGCCAGTTGGGTGTCTGAGCTGCAAGACCTTATGGCTTGCCCTCCTATTTTAGAGCTCCATAAGGACAGGGTGTCCCTTTGTACTAATCCCTCTTTTATGCCCAAGGTAGTGAATGAATTGTCTCTTAATCAGTTTATTCATTTGCCAACTTTTTTCCCTTCACTGCGTTCTGCCAATGAGAATGTGCTGCACACATTGGATGTGCATAGACAACTCAGATTTTATTTGGATAAGACTAATACTTTTAGTAAATCTGGTCAGCTGTGTTTCCTTTCACCCTAGGCCCTTAGGATTGGCTGTGTACAAGCAATCTATTTCTTCTTGGAATTTTAAAGCCTTTTCTTTTTGTTGTTCATTTCATTGTAAGAGCCTTCCTTCTGTTAAGGCTCATTCTACTAGAGCTGTGGCTTCTTCTGGTGCTTTTTTCAAGGGTTTGGATACTAACTCTACTCTTGAGGTAGGTTCATAGGTTCATACTAGGCTATCTGCCCTGGGGCAATTATAAGCCTAGCCCGATTCTGTATGGCTTATGCCACCCCTTGATTTGAGTATACTGTGCCCTTTTTAAGGTTTAGTTTACTGTGCCCCTGTCTAATAGTGACACGGGAGTAATCCCTGGGACAAACCTACGATCCCCCATCCACTTATCGAGATTCTTCTTGAAGAGATTCAGTGAGGCGCTCTGCCTCACATGAACTGGAATTCTATTCCAGAGCGAAGGGAGCCTCTGGGTTATGAACCTGTCCCTCCAGCAAGTTCTATTTATTTCTGTGCTGAGGTTCAAGTCCCTCAAGCGTATGGCTCTAAGGGATTTAGATTTACTGAGGTGGAGCATGTCCATTAATTCTGGATTTGACATAGCTTTGTATGTCAGGCATAGATCACCTCGAAGTAGGCGGTATGCAACTGAGTAGAGCTGGAGTTTTTTTAACCGAGCAGCATATGGCATCTGTTTGAGACCCTTGATCCTCTTGGTGAGATACTTTTGGGGTCTTTCTAATTGCTGCAGGTGTCGGGTAAGGTACATCCCAAAAGGGG
Organism: Protopterus annectens; assembly: GCF_019279795.1. Taxonomy (NCBI): domain Eukaryota; kingdom Metazoa; phylum Chordata; order Ceratodontiformes; family Protopteridae; genus Protopterus; species Protopterus annectens. Next base: position 484,133,201 of record NC_056731.1, read on the forward strand.
CATTGTATTCTATGATGGGCCTGATGAGGGATGAATAAAGGGGCATGATTACCTCTCTTGATCTAGATGTGAAACCCTTTGTGATGAGGTGGGCTATGTAGAAGGTCTTTCTAACCACTTTGGCAATGTGGTTTTCAAAGGAGAGATTGCTATCAACTTGGGTCCCCAGGTCCCTAATAACTTTCTCTGTACTTAATGGGTTTCTGCCTATGTGGTAATTTGTGGGCACATTGTTTTTGCCAAAGGGTATGACTATACATTGTTTGGCATTTAGCTTTAAACCATGGTGCTGGCACCAGTTATCTGTCTCTGTGAGACCTTTTTGAAGGATGTTTGTGTCAGCTGGAGAGTTGATTATGGCACCCAGTTTGCAGTTGTCTGCGAACTTGGTGAGCCATAGTCCTCCCATGTTTGCCTGTACCTCGGAAAAGTATATACCGAACAAGAGTGGTCCCAGGACAGAACCCTGTGGGATGCCACTTGTGACCGGCTTCGAGTCTGACATGGCTCCAGCAACTCTCACTCTGTGGGTTCTGTCTTTGAGCCAGTTTGCGACCCATCTTGTGACATAGGGGTTTATATTTAAGCTGGATAGCTTATCTATGATGCCCGAGTGGGGTATTGTGTCAAATGCCTTTGCAAGGTCCAGATAGGCTGTGTGGACTACCTTCCCTTCATCTATGGCTTTGGTGACTGTTTCAAAGAAGTCAACCAGGTTCAAAAGGCAGGATCTGCCCTTGACAAAGCCGAACTGGGTAGGATCTAGTGTCTGTAGGTCCCCAATGTCTTTGTTTATGAGCTCCATGATGATCCTCTCCAGCTAGTCAGGCTTATGGGGCAATAGTTTCCAGGGTCCGTAGGGCTCCACCTTTGTGGAGTGGGACCACTGTTGCTGTACGCCATTCTGTGGGCACATATCCTGTGAGGCTGAGATTGTATAGCTGTTTTATTTGAGGGATTAGTTCCTCCTGTAGTTCATGTAGGATGCAACCTGGGATGCCATCTGGTCCCATGGAAGTAGTGTTTTTTGCTTTGGAGAGGGCATCCTTCACCTGAGCATCTGAGATGTTTGGGAGACAGCCCTCTGCCGGGATAGATACTTGCTCTTTTGGGGGGGGGGGGAGTTTGCACTGAACCTGTCTGCCAGGATATTGGCGATGTCTGTGGGTTCAGTGTATTTTTTGTCGTTTAGAATCAACTCAGAACATGTCTGGGAGTTGCATCTCAGGTTTCTAACATAACTGAAAAAAGCCTTATGATTGTCTTTGGTGTCCTGTGCAATTTTTCTCTCGAAGCTGGCCTTGGAGGATTTTATGAGAGATCGTAATTTTTTGCTAGTACTGATCAGAGATGCCTTCCCTATTAGGGATTTTGCTCTATCATGTAGTAGCTTTCTCCTTCTGTTGTACAGTTTATTTATGGCAGGGGTCCACCAGACTGGACGCCTGCCTTTGGATGATTGGGTCTTAGTTTTGTTTGGGATAGCATGATCCATGCATTCCTGGAGATGTCCGTAGAATGCATTTATATAGGATTCTGCAGTTTGGGCTGTAGTTTTCACTGGCCCTGGGGCCTTGAAGGATTCCACTTTGGTTTTGAGAAGTGAGAAGTTCGCTTTTGAGAAGTTTTTCACTGTGGTTTTCTGGGCTGGGGTGGGGACGGGATGTGGACATCCAGTGAAATTAATTTATGGTCTGATCTTACCAATGAGGGATATACTTCTGGTGTGGAGCATAGAGTCCCCATGTTGGTAATGATCAGGTCTAGTATGTTGTCCCCTCTTGTGGGAGTGGTGACTAGTTGTTCCATAGCATTTGAGTTTATAATTTCCAGGAACCTTTGGGCTAAGGTGCTGGGGCTTGAGTAGTGCTCCCAGTCAATGTTTGGGTAGTTGAAGTCACCCAATATAATGGTGTTCGGAGAGATCTTCATGTTCTCCAATGTTTTCAGGAAAGCCGAATGTGATTCCTGACTTTGAGAGGGTGGTCTGTAGGATGCTATAAACTGAAAAGCAGTCTTGCCCACTGTTAGTTGCACATGGATGGTCTCCAATACTTTGTGTAATGCCACTAACCTGGAGGTGTGGATATCCTTGATAAATATGGAAACTCTCCCTCCTTTTGTGGTTCAGTCCGGGTTTTGGGGCCGAAAAGCATGATAAGAGGTATAGCCTGGTAGTGCTGGGGTGCTCTTTGGAGCCTTGAACCAGGTTTCTGTCACTGTACAGATATCGATGTTCTCCATACTGAGGAGAGCTTTGAGTGCGTGCATCTTGAGGTTAAGACTTCTGGCGTTTAGCAGCATTACCCTTAGTTTCTTGTTCCTTGTGCTGTCTATGGGGGTGGGTTTGACTTTTGAGCCTTGCCTAAAAAAGGCACTATGGGGGTGGCAAGAGCCTTTGCCAATATCCGAAAGCCCAGTGGTGACAGGTGCAAGCCGTCCCTAGCGAAGCAGCGTGGCTTGTCGAGCATGTCATCCCAGGCTGACAGACACTGGATCCCCTTTGAATGACACCAAAATTTTAGCCAATTGTTAAAATCGATCATTTTGTCTTTGTACTGTGGCATCATTCTAGGTGAGGGTAAGATGCTGCTCAAGGTCAGGGTCATACCAGCCTGGGCTACATGATCAGAGAGCTCCTCTATGTCTCTTTTCTTGTAGTCCAGGGAGTGCGTCTCAGGTCATTCACACCAGCATGTACAATGACTGAGTCATATTTGTATTTGCTTTGGAGTGACCTGAGTGCTTGCGTTATGTGTCGGATCCTAGCACCCAACAGGCAGCTCACCGTGACCTTCTCTTTATTCAGCCTGGTGAGCGGGACGTCAGTGTGTCTGACTATAGAGTCACCTATAACAAGAGTATCAGGTGTGTTATTCAGCCTTAAGGGCTGTGGCTGCTTGGCACACTGACTTTGTGGGTTATGTGTTGTGTGTGTTTTGTTTTGAGGTAGCGTTTGCTTGGATGTCTGCTTTGAAGGTCTCTGTTGCTTAGGTAGATTTTTATTTAGAGCCTCCGAGTATGTTTTTGCGTATTTATGTATTTGGTTCGCTGATATGGTGGGACTATGTGATACTGGAATTGTGTTGTGTGAGGTTATCTTCTCCTCCTGACTGGTTACACCAGTTTTGAGATGAGAGAGCTCAGCCTCCAGTTTGGCTAAATAGTTGCATCTCTCACATATATTTGAACCTGTTTGGAGGAGGAGAGGGTTGTCCGTGTACATGAGACAGTTGTAACATTGCCTCAAAATTCCCATATTCACCAGCTGGACTGGAGAGGAAACCATTGACTGAACTTTGGACATGCTAGAGTAATAGGGAAACTGAATTTAAGATGGACCAATAGAGGACAGGGTAATCGTAGAGAGTATAAGAGTAAGTAGTGCTTATGGTTTAATAGTGCTAACTTGTAGGATTATTTAATTGGACCAGTGAAGGGCCTTAGAATGAGAATATGGTGTTTAAATTGAGAGATAGAGCAGTTCTAAGGGAAAAAGTGAAGAGCAGACTTTGTGGAGCCAGGAATAGTTTAAACCCAATTAGGCGGCGCTGCCCGTTTTGCGCTATGCTCAAAAATGTGCAAAACCGCGCAAAAGAGGGTTTTAAGAGAGGAAGATGAAGGAGTTTTGGAATTGACCCAAAATGGCCAATAAAACTACAGTTTCAAGTCAGTAACCACTCCCACAGGGGCAGGCAGGCTGCTCAATGTTTTCACTGCCACTGATCAACAGAGACTTTCCTTTAGCCCAAGCAAAAAATGGCCTCACAGAAACTTACAAACAGTTCAAGAACAGCAAGCCTGTAACTGAACTTTTTTAAATCTCAGAAAAGTGGGAAAAAAGCAAGATTTTTTTTGTTTTTTTGTTTTTTCAGAGATAGCAGAGTGTATCAACAAGTTATAACAGTGCAGTAAATGACCCCACACAAGAGTGCTAGGCCAAAGACAGATAAAATGCAAGTTTTGAGAAAAAACGATTTTAAAAATAAGTGCAAACAGGAAATTCAGTAAACAGCTCTAGGTTGTGCTCTAAATACAGTTATTAATGCAGAAATCAAATTTAACAAGCCAGAAAATGCTCAAAATAGGCGGCTATGCAGAAGAACTTAGCAAATAAACAGAGGAAAAATACTTAAAGTCTCAAAAGTGGCTCCTTTCTTCTCTCAGCGTTTTCTCCTCTTGGTGGGTGCTTCACCAACAGCCAATAAGCCTGAAAAGACGCCAAAACCATGAGACAACCAGGTTTTAAGAGAGGAAGTTGGCTGGAGTTTCCAGAGCTAGAACTGGTTTTGCTAGAGCCATTCTTCATGGGTTTCTAGAGAGCTCTGCTGGTCCTTCCTCCAATCTCTCTTATTCCTGAGCTTTGACACACTCCCTATTGTAAATAATACTGCAACAGTGATATGGAAGGACATAGTACAGTTGTGTAAGATCTTGCCATAATGGTAGATGTCCTTCTCTTCACTGTTGCAGTATTCACTCCCTTTGTTCGTTCTCCCTGGGTCCTTTTCTTTTCTGGATGTATTGGTTACTTCTCTTCTCCTTGGACTGGAGTTCCTCTTGAAGCTGTCAGTTCTGAGGATGGTACATCTGGTTGTCACCTTTATGGCCTACATTATGTGCAGTGAACATATATGTGACATACAGCGTACCTTAAGCAACCGGTATACTGGCCGAATGTTGGGCCACCCTTGGCAGGGGATCCATATTGTAATGAATACTGCAACAGTGAAGAGAAGACATCTAATATTATGGTAAGATCTTACACAACTGTATTTTCCTTTTGTATCCAGGGAAAAGTAATCCAAACAACTACAGCACATGTCATGTCAGACAAAATGCCTCCCTATATTTCTAAATATCTGCCCCCCCCCCTCGAACATATATGCATTCCAGAAGTAATGCAGTGTAGCAATGAAAAAAGCAAACAGCATCTAGGCAGTAGATGTGAGACTGCATGACAATAAAGAACAAGGTAACAAATTTATAATCCCCTGCATTATTATCAGACATACAGACTGCAGTTATATCCGCACTAATGAATAAAAGAATATATCTGTAAAGTTCTACATATAAACACAGTATAGCAGCCAACAGCTGAGTCTTCAACTTGGGCTGATTGTCTCTGACTCCATCTTGCTCTGTACTCTTAAGTAAAGAGTATGAAAAACCCTTAGAACTGAAGTGACATTTCTATGTAAATACACTAAAAGAGACTGGTTTATAGTATAAATTTTACATTATACCACTAGGTACCGAAGTGTTTCCAGGTTGGTAAGTACTTTTAAGTGTGTCTACTTAAACATGTATATGGCTGGGCAGCTGCTTAATATTGCTCCTTGATCATTCACGTTACTGCCCTTTACCCTCAAAAAGAAGGAACTGATCTGAAAATACAGACAGGAGTACACACAAACATACAAACACTTGCATAAGCATTTCTTCTGTGCACACACATGCATGCACACACACATATGACCAAGAAAATAATCAGCTAATTCCCCCCTGTTAGAAAACAAAGTGATCTGCTGTTACACATTCAATAAAAGTCAAATCAAAATAAGCTGGCAAATCCCATACACTTCACTAACTGATCCCTCACCCCACAGTTAAAATAAACCTGTAAATAATATATAAAACCAATAGTATAAAACATTGCATACCTTCTTCATAAAACATTGCAACAAGGGTACACCAAGTGCATAATCATACCATTTTCTTTCTTAATATGTGTACATAGTATAACTGCTGAAGTAATACAATACAATTCAGTTGGAGAAGCTCTCAAAAGTAAAAAGCTACAGTTACCTGTAATATCCAGAAGCTATTGGTGATTCCTTGCTGGGTGAAGAAAGTAAACGTATAATCTGATGTTGTCAATCTTCACATAATCCTTGACTGTGGGCTCGGTTCTGAGCCTGGGAACCAACTTGGCCATTATTCCAGCTCGCACCTTCCAAAACTCTTGAGCCAAGCTCTACCCACAATGCTCCTCACCAAATTATCCCAGATTTCATTTGCTGCTATATAGTGCAAGACTCATTCTCTCTGACCTCTCGAGCATTAGCTTATTCTTCAAAACTGTGTTAGCTTTTTCTATATCCCATCTATAATACCCTGCTCCTCTTTTAGATAATTCTTAGTGAGTACGTTTTCTGTCCCATTTACCATTCAGTAGACTTTCCCAAGTACCTTCATGGGTACTTTCTTCCTTTTACCTTCAGGTAATTCATCATACTATTCTTGGTATTCCCCTTCTCTGCCTCTTCTTTTCTTCCCCTTTACCAAAAAAAAAAAGCTTTTTTCCCAGCCCGTGCATGTGTCTGTGTGTACGATGGCCTTTGTTTTTTTCATTATGGCCGACAAACCCTCTAAAGGCACCTCTGGCTTCAAGAGGTGCCAAAAATGTGATGGAAACATACCAAATTTGGATGGAGACACTGTGTGTGTGTATTGCCTCGGAGTGGTCCATCTGCAAGAAGACTGTATGATCTGTCATGGATTTAGTTCCAGAACCATGATCACAAAATAACCTTATCTTAAAATGCCTTCTAAAGTCAGACATTGAAGAGGCCCTGTAAGGTTCGAGGACAGAATCCAGTTCATCCTCCTCTTCCAAACCAAAGAAGTAAGGTCACTCTGTTCTGACATGCTTCTTGGAACTGCCTTCTAAAATGGCCAAATTCCCTACAGTGCTGATAACTTCCTCAACACTAGTGGGCCAAGATAGTCAGCCACCAGCACCAACTGCCTCAGCATCGAATCCCTCAGCACCAGTATTGGTGCATTCAACACCCCCTTTGGTTCCTACCATCCACTCGGAAGCAAAGGATTCCAATATAATTTTGCCAAGTACAACTTACTCCCCCTCAGTAGATCCTTTTGTGGACCATGCTCCCAGTCCCATATTGAAGAGACGGCCACCAAGATCTCCATCAGCATCCTCTGTTTGGTCTGCCAAGAGTTTGTCCAAATCTGACATTATGAGACTGGTGGACCAGCTCCTTACGGCAAGGAGATTACCATCCTTGTATGGGGACTTGCCTTCCAGGCTGTGGAGAGGGCCTTGTCTACTGTGGGCAGTCTATGTCTTCCCTTTCAGACCAAATATCTTGTCCATCCCTTTGACCGGAGCTTCCTTCAGTTTCTACTTTGGGATAGAGGGCACAAAAGTCTCAGGTTTAAACCACATTGGTTGTGTCATCTTCGGATACCTTCCTGGAGCACCCCACCAAAGAGGTACCTTCAAAGAAAAAGTGCAAGAGGAAGCACTTGGACTCCCCCAAAGAATCCTTCACAGAAGATGCTGATTTCAATGAAGGGGAAAGTTCCCCTAAGTCACCCCTGAAAATGGTTCCTTTGGGGACATTCTACAGCTTTCCTCAGAGGAATTGGTATACCTAGAGACTTTTATTTGCCCGGCCCTCTACCTCTTGGATCTCTCCACTCACTGACGACTTTAATAAGTTGATCGCTCAGAGGGCTTGGACATTACCTGACTCTATTGAGCTGATCCCAAAGAGACCTGACCGTATTCTCTCTGCCTCTAAAGATGAGCAACACTGGGCCAAAGGTATTCCTGTGGATACCATGGTGGCTGCGGCAGCCACCAAGAAGAAACTTGCTGACATCTAGGACAATGTATAGATTTGGGAAGCACATATATACTTCATCGACCTTCACTCTCGGGTCCTTGAACTATATGGCACATTTTAACAGGCTTCAAGACATCTGATTAAGGAGCTTTCAGACAGTCTTTCAGGAGCAGTAGCTGAAGGAGTTCAAGACAAAGTGGACTTCTCAGCTCACTACCCTAAAATCTATCTCCAATTCGTCCATGAGGCTAATGGCTCATGCTGCTGAAGGGACGACAAGAGCAGCAGGTTCAGGTGTTTAGCCATCAGGAGACATGCCTGGATGTATTTAATGCGATTACACAGAGCCATTTAAGTCTTCTTTTGTCATGCTTGTTTGGCTCCAAAGTTAAAGACACTCTAGCCAAATGTGAGAAAGATGGGAAGACCCTTTCTGCCATGGGTGTTCACTTCTCCACTCCTCAAAGCCTTACTCCAGGAATTAGAGAAGTGTTAAGCTGTGGTTTCAGAAAGACCCAAGGACCTTTCCAGGATTCATGTGGCAATGACTTTCCCCGGGCCAGAAGGGGAAGTAATAATGAAAGACATTGTTGAAGAGCCAGAGCTGGCTCACAGAACCAGGGTTTCAGAGACTCTTTCCCTGGTGACCCCTATCAGCGCTCTTGAAAGGAGGCCTGATTGCCTTTCTCTGGAGGCAGTCGGGCGATGATTATCCCTGCACCAATCTGCCTGGTTAAAAATGATGATGGACAAATGGGTGCAGAGGATTATTACCAGAGGTTACAACATCCCCCTTTCAGATGAACCAAAAAGACCAAGAAGAATCTTGGACATTCCACCCAATCACAGGGAGGCAGTAGTCTTAGAAATTCAAAAACTGCTCGACAAAAGAGTCATACAAGAAAGGATCTGGAATCTACTCTATTCTTTTTAGTGCCAAAGAAAACAGGGGACTGGAGACTGATTTTGGACCTTAGTCAATTGAACAAATCAGTTTAACAAACCAAATTCTGGATGGTCTGGTTTCGGTATATACTTCTGTTCTTGGAAAAAGACGCTTGCATGTGCTCCATAGATCTTCAGGATGCATATTACCAAAAGAAAGTGCACAAGCGGTCCAGGAGATTCCTGCTGTTCCGGCTGGTAGACAGTCACTATCAGCTCAGGGCTCAGCCCTTTGAACTCACCACAGCCCACTGTGTTCACCAAATGCATAGCAGTAGTAGCAGCTCATCTCAGACTGCTAGGATTCTGAGTGTTTCCATATCTAGAGACATCAACATGTACAGGAATGAGATTACACTCTTCTCCTTTGTTCCAGCTTAGGAATCACTGTAAACTATGAAAAATCCCGTCTAGAACCATCGCTGCAGCTGGAGTTCATTGGAGCTATGCTCAACACAGTCACCGGCATTGCATCACTTCCCCTAGAAAGACTTCAAAGGATCATATCACAAGTGAGCCAGATCATTCACAGCAAGAAAGTAACAGCAAGACTCATTCGACAGGCTCTAGGGTCCAATGGCAGCCTCTGTCACTCTAGTTCCCATGGTCAAATATCACATGCAAATTCTTTAATGGCTTCTGTTCTTCCAATGGTCCTTATTGAATCAGCCAATGTTTCATCTGATTATGATCAATTGATGCAAGGAAGACCTGAGTTGGTGGCTTCACTCCAGAGGAATCTTGGGCTGTCCCTTTGTCCCTCCTTAACCCCAAGCCATAGTGACCACTTGGTCCCAGCTGGAGGCCAATTATATATGAATGTTCTAGAGATGAGGGCAGTGCTCTTAGCACTGCAGGCATTTCAAGGAACCCTCCCCATGGGAACAATTGTGATTCAAACAGACAGTATGTCTGTAGTCTGGTACATCAACAAGCAAGGAGGGACCAGATCTTACCGTCTCTGTTGAGAAGTGTTCAAAGTATTGAAATGGGCAGTATCTTCTGACTGCTTTCTTGTAGCAACTCACATTCTGGGGAGCTCCAATGTGATTGCAGACAAATTGAGCAGAGCCATCCTCATGCCCCACAAGTGGTCCCTCAATCCAGTGGTGGTGGAAAAGATATTCCAGCACTGGGGCCAACCTTGCTGTGACATTTGCATCCCCTCAGAACAAGTGCAGCAGTTACTTTGGCCTAATCCCCTTCCCCAGTGAGTCAGCCAGAGATGCTGTCCTTCACAACTGCCCACCCTTTCTGTTATAAACCTTTCCTCCAATTCCTGTAATATATTATTTTCTAAAGAAAGTCAACAGGTTAAGGAACAGAATAATCCTCATTGCCCCATTCTGGCCTCAACAGGTCTGGTTTCCCTTCCTATGGTTTCATCTACTTCAGGAACCCTGGATATTAGACCCAACTCCAGACCTATTGTCCCACCCAGAGGGACTGGTTTTTCAAATCTACATCTCAAGCTCACTGCGTGGCTTCCCCAGTTCCCATGATTTCCAGGCATTCTTCCCTAGTCCAGTGCATTGTTCTGGCCCGCCACAAACCAACTAGAAAATTGTATCATAACAAGTGGCAAAAATTTACCAAGTTGTCACTAGACCATAATCTTGATCCATATTCAGCATCTGAGGACCCTTTACTAGTCGGGTGCATCTTACTGTAACATCTAACTTCCATATTGGTTTCAATGGTCCATCACTTCTGTCACAAACTTTGTAAGGCCTTTTTGAAAGGAACCTTAATGCTCAGACCTCCATATAAAGAACCCTCTGCACCTTGGGATTTGAATCTGTTACTTCAGTCTCTGATTTCTCCACCTTTTGAACCTTCAGCAAGTTGTGATTTAAAGTTCTTATCCTGGAAAACCTTATGTTTAATAGCTATCACTTCTTCCATAATATTGGAAATACAAGACTTGTCTTGCAAACACCCCTACTTAATTTTTCATAAGGACAGGGTCTCCCTCTGAACAAATCCCCCTTTCCTACCAAAGGTTGTTTCTGAGTGAAATATCAATCAGACTTTACACCACCCAATCTTTTTTCCCAATTTTTCCAATAAAGGGGAGTACTTTTTGCATTTACTAGATTTGCACAGACAGCTGTGTTTCTACCTTCATAGAATGAAGGATATCAGGAAAATCGGACCAGCTCTTTATTGCCTTTTGTTCAGTTTCTTTTGTGAGTCCAGTTTCTAAAGTTACTCTAGCTAAATGGCTTAAGGACTGTATCACCTTTGTTTACAACAAAAGAGTGTCCACCCACCAGGACCTGTAAAAGCACACTCAACGAGAGCTGTAGCAGCATCTGCAGTTTTTCATGCCAGAGCCTCTTTAGATGATATTTGTGCAGCCGCAACATGGGCCTCTCCTCATACCTTTATTACTAATTACAAACTGGACCAAGTCTCTAGGGGATGTGCATCTTTCGGTTTGATGGTGCTCAGGAATATTCTTCCATGAGACCTCCCAAGATTCAGGTTGCTAGGGACTCTCTCCTACAGTCAAGGATTATGTGAAGATTGACATCAGATAAAGAAGTTACATCTTACCATAACATTCCATCTGTGTTGCTGATTTTCATTCATCCTTGATATTCCCTCCCTCCTTCCCCCTACCTTTAGAACTCTTGGTGGAGCGAATATCTCCAAAGGATGGCTTCAGAATATGGATACAGATATGGCATTTTATCTATTATTTCTTGTCTGTCACTTTTGTATGCAAACTCAATCTGAGGTAATTTGGTGAGGAGCATTGTGGGTAGAGCTTAGCCTGAGAGTTTTAGAGGGCGCAAGCTGAAATAACGTCTGAGTTGTTTCCGATCGACAACATAGATTGTACTTTATGGTAAGACATAACTTCTTTTTTTCTTGTCTGTGAATTGATAAAGCTACTTTCTATTTTACCTGTTCCATTTTGTTTTCTAAGAAATCTGCTTGCCTTGGCGTTTTTGTTCTGTGTGAGAGATGGACAGTTAAATTAGCTAGGCTCACATTTCACATGTTTTTACATTGGTTAAATTGTTTGAGTGATACTAAATTTACAGTGAATTTGCGGGCCTTTGTCTTTTGCTGAAAAGATTTCAAGCCTGCATAAACTAAAGCAATGCTGGTAACTCCCTGCAGGGTGAGGAATGTAAACCTATATTTTCTTGTCTGTGAGATGATAAAGCTGCTTTCTTTTTTACCTGCTCTGTTTTGTTTTCTGTTTTAAGAAATCTGCTTGGCCTGGTGTTTTTGTTCTCTATGAGAGATAGAGACTTAAATTAGTTATCCTGCACATTTCACATGTTTTTTCATTGGTTAAATTGTTTGAGTGATACTTAAAAATACACAATGAATTTCTGTGCCTTTGATTTTGCTGAATAGACTTCACGCCTGCATAAACTTGAGCATTGCTGATGATTCCCTGCTAGGTGAGGAAAGCAAACCTGTATTTTCTCACCTATGAGTTGATAAAACTGCCTTCTGTTTTACCTGCTCCATTTTGTTTTCTGATTAAAGAAATCTGTTTGGCTTGGTGTTTTTGTTCTATGTGAGAGATGGACACTTAAATTAGTTAGGCTATACATTTCACATGTTTATTCATTGGTTAAATTGTTTGAGTAATACTTAAATATGCATTGAATTTTTGTCTTTTGCTGAAAAGATTTCAAGTCTGCATAAACTAAAGCACTGCTGGTGATTTCTTGCTAGTTTTTCTTTCCCATCTTCACCTTCTTTGATCTGGTTTTAAAACCTGGTGATTTTAAGATGCCCACCCTACTGTAAATTGAGCTTAATAGCCTCCTCCCTTTCTACATTGCTGCTGCTATCTTGAATGATTTATTTTCCTTTCCTTGTGCTTATATTAAAAAAGTGCATTTTGCCTTTCATTGTATGCTTTACTAATTTACTTGCTCTGAATTCATTATCTAGCTAGCTGTTACATAAGTAGTGTATTTTTACACTCTATCAGCAGTTGCTTTTATATCAGGAAGTCAGTGTATTTTCAGTGCACTAGGAAGTAACCTGCTCTGTTTATGTTTGGAAAACAATTGAGATTTCTGCATGTAGTTTTATTGGTGGGAGGGCTTATTAATCAGCTTATCTTGTTTTTATTGCCTTTATAAATTCTGTACAGTTAAGTGGCTCTTGGTTGATTTATACAAAGTGAAGACTTTTATTTAATTATCACACTTTTATAAGCTGGTTAAAGTGCACTGTTGTATCTGTATCTTGAAGTTTGTGTTAGCATTTTGTATCTTTTAAGTTTGTAGTAGCATTTCAATCCAGACACTCCTTTACTGTGCTTTTACATTAGGAGGACTGGGATTATTCATCTAGTGGCAGTAGGTGTTTACCTGGTCCGCCTGAGCTGGGAAGCACACAAAAGGGCTCTAAGTATCTTTTTTGCACCTCTCTTATATACTGTGACTGTACCTTAGCAGTTAAAAAAATGGATTGTCTGCTGCTTTAAGTAGTTAATTGCACTGTATTACATTGTGTCTGTTAGTTGTAGGGCTGTTGTAGGTAGTTTGTTGGTCTTGTTGCACTTGGGATCCATACCAGCTATTTTCCATTAAAAAGGTGTGTTTTTATGGCTTTGTGGCAGAAATGTTCTGTACCTTAGTAGTTTAAAAAATGGATTGTCTGCTGCTTTAAGTAGTTAATTGCACTGTATTATATTGTATCTCTTAGTTGTAGGTAGTTTGTTGGTCTTGTTGCACTTGGGCTCCATACCAGCTATTTTACATTAAGAAGGTGTGTTTCTGTGGCCTTGTGGCAGAAATGTTCTGACCTATCCTGTCTGAGTTGGGAATTGCTGGTGGAAGGCTTATTGCATACTTTCCTAATTGGTAGCCAGCTTAAAACTTGTTTCTCTTTGCTTGTATTTAAGCCTTGCGTTTGTGTGATGCTGCTCTTTGTGCAACAGCAGTCAGCAATGTCCTCTTATAGATACAAAAGCCTAGAAGCTCAGGTTTTCCCCAAACAGATGTCAGCAAAACCCTTCCAAGCTTTCTGCTGCTCTAGAAGCAACTCAGTTGTGCACTGATTGGCATTGCCTTATTGATCAACCTTAGCCTACACAAAGTATAGGTCCCTCTTGTAGTCTCGGTGCTACCAGCACAGTCCTGTCAAATTAATCCATTCCCTTCCCTAGTAAAACATACAGTAAGAACTTGCTGTCATGGATGGGCAGTTTCCCATCATTTGTCTGGCCAGTCTGATAGACATAGGTATCCTGAGGCAATGTAGCAATTGTCTCATATACTGACAACCACTTACTCCTGAAACAAACACTTTATGTGAGAGATGTAGTTGCACTATGAAATTGCAGGCAAGCCTGTCACATAAGGACAAATTGAATGATAAATGGGTTGCCAGCACACACACACTTCCCACACTAAATAAGGACACAGCACATAAGCTCTCATATGCGGAGGTACTTGCTAGTAACTTACCAAAATATCAGAGGCCTCCCAAACAGAAACCACTTACACACATAACAATGCAAAAAACAACCACAATACATATTACCAAACATACCAGTGTCTCAACAAATAAGGCATAACACCACAAAACCTAGTGTATTAGGCATAGGTGACTCCATTTTGAGACACACAGATGTCCCTCTCGCCAGGCTGGATAAGGAACAGATTACTGTTAGCTACTTGTCAGATGCCAGGCTCCATTAAGTCACTCAAGCACAAGTACCTATATGACTCTGTCATAGTCCATGTGGGGGTGAATGACTTGAGACGTACCTCACTGGACTATATGAAGAAAGATATGACTGAGCTCTCAGATTATGTGTCACAGGCAGGTGTAAGCCTAGCCTTAAGTAGCATTCTTTCTTCTCCAAGTATGATGGCACAATACAATGAAAAAATTATTAACTTTAACAATTGGCTTAGCTTCTGGTATCAGTCCAAGGGGATCCAAAATCTGTCAGCCTGTGAAAACATGCTGAACAGGCCACATTGCTTTGCCACTGAGATAGTATGCACATGTCTCCTTTAGGCTTTCAGATATTGGCAAAGGCATTAGTCCCCCTATTGTATCTTTTTTAGGCAGTGTCAAAATTGCCAACCTTCAAACTTAAAATCCTCTCTAGATAAACTCAAGGTAATGCTAGGAGTCTGAACAAGAAACTGTGCTCCCTGGAAGCACTCATCCCTTTGGAAGATCCTAACATCTGTGAAATCACTGAGACATGGTTCAAAGGTGCAGAAAGCACCCCAGCAGTGCAGGGCTGCAATGCCTTCCATATGTTCAGACCACAAACTGAGCATGAAGGAACTAAAGTAGGAGGTGCATCCATATTCAATGAGGATAAGATCACCTCAAGAATGGTCAAACAGTATGAATCTCTTGAGCTACTTCATGTCCAATTAACTATAGGAAAATCCCCCTACCACATCATAGCTCGCTGTAGGTCCCCCACCAAGAAACAGTAAAAGCATACCACGTACCTGGACTTGTGAGAGTCACTTGTCATTCAGCCCAACACCTTACTCATGGGTGAGTTTAATTATCCTTCAATCAAGAAAAAGTACTCCACACCATCAAAAAACTTTTAATAAAACAACAAAGCGTTCAGATATAAACTATCCTTCTTCAGTATCTAACATAAAATGGCTATGAAAACAGTATTTATAAATACCACTCAATCACATCACATGACACAGCAACCTATCAGCAATATCAGTTGAAAACAGCAATTAAGCTTTTAAAATCACAGTAACAATAAAACATTTACATGTTCTGTAGTCCTATCTCACCTTCATTCTTACTTATGGGTTCGGAGCCGATCCTCGTCTCCAACTCGGCCTATTACAAAGCTCAAAGTCTCTTAGTTGGCTCGTGGCTAGGTAGGTATCCCATAGTGCACTACTACAATCCCCAGATCTTGTTTGCCGCGTCTATGAGTTCAGAAGTGCTTCTTGCTTGGCCGTGGCTGTTTAAACCTTTTTATCTTATCACTTTACTGTTTTCCATAGCGAATTGTTTCATTACTAGATAGTGCTAAATAGCATTGGAAGTGTTTAGAATAGTTTAAAACTGTTTTTTTGCTTGCCAAATCAGTTATTTTGTTGAGAACCGGTTGGCTGTTGGCCCTTGTTGTTCTCCGTTGGTATCATGTGTGCTAGTTCCTGTTAATATTATTTCTTAGGTCTGCACCTATTTAGGACCTTGTTTTCTAGCCTTTTTGTATATATTTTTCATATATATTGTGTGCAATGTTTTGCTAGTCTTGTTACAGAGTTCTTCTCCGCGTTTAGGGCCTGTGGTTTTTTTCTAATTATTAGAAGGTTTAGCTTGTGTGCAGTGTTGTTTCCTCGTTTATTTGACTGCTTAGTTTTCTGACCTTTTCTATGACTTACCATATCTTGCTAGGTCCATTTAAGTTAGAGGACCTAATCCTCTGCTATTTTCTTATTCCTCAGGGCTAGGCCCATTTAAGTTAGAAGACCTAGTCCTCTCTACTCTATCTCCCTTGTGTGTGTGTGTGTGTGTGTGTGTGTGTGTGTGTGTGTGTGTGTGTGTGTGTGTGTGTGTGGGTGTGCGCGCGTGCTTGTTAGGGCCTGGCCCATTTAAGTTAGAGGACCTAGTCCTCATGTGTCTGTTGTGTATTGCTTATTACTTAGCTTTCCAACATGTCTAAAGACTCCAAAGACCACAAACCTTCGGGTTTCAAAAAATGCATAAAGTGCTCCCAGAAGATGTCGATCACGGATGGCCATAGTAATTGTGTGTATTGTCTCGGAGCCATTCATTTGCAAGAAACTTGCCTATTCTGCCATTCCTGTAGCTCCAGAGTTCTCCAGGAGCAGAAGAACAAGTTAATCTTGAAAGGTCTCCTCAAGCCTTCCTTCGAGGAAGACTTAGCAAGTTCATCTTCTTCATCCAAATCCCATTCTTCCAAGAAAGAGAAGGTTAAGTCGACCAAAAGGCATTCCCCAGCACCAACTAGTGTATCAGAAACTCCTCAGAAACAATTTAAACTTGATCAGACTTCTGCCTCCTTGGCTCCATTGTCCTTGGAGCCGGTCGAGGTTGTCAATATTGGCACATCAGTGTCAGCCCCAAGCCTTTTGGAGCCGACTACTGAAAAATTACATCGGAGCCAGTCCAGAGATCCCTTGCCAGTCTCCCCAACCTTAAGATCCCCAATTCTTCAGAGATGTAGATTACCTATCCTATAATCCAGATCCTCCAAGAGCCTGTCAGAGGAAGATGTGGAGAGAGTAGTGCTTAGAATCCTGAAGTCATGTGCTTTGTCTAAATTGTTGTTGGCTCCAACCCAGTTGGTTCCAGAGCCTCCTGAGTCCATCCTTCCTGTTGTGGTTCCTCCTCCGAGCCGTGTCGGGCCTTCAGAGCTGGATTTTTTGGTACCACTTGTTGTGGAACCCTCAGTTCCAGCCCCCCTTGTGGCTGTCTCAGAGCAGAGTTCTGCTCCAACACCTTTGGCACCATCTGTGGTGTCTAGGAGCCGAAGCTCACCGGTCGGCCCTGACAGGGACACTTGGACCTGAACCTCCTCGGTTCTGAGTTTCCCTCTCAGTGCATCGGCTAGAGTGAGCTCGGACCCTACATCCATCTCGGAGCCGGTTGCTCCTGAGTCGATGACTACCCCATCTCCTTGGAACCAGGGCTATCTTTGGAGCTGGAGAGATCTACCTTCAAGATGATGAGGAGTGTGCTGTCACACTCATCAGCTCCACGCAAGGGTACCGGCACTCTTCCCCCTCAAGCACCGACTTCGGTCTCAGCACCTAGTCTCTCTCTCTCGACAGCAGAGACCCGCAGCCTCAGGAGCCCCCGTTGGGTGGCCCACAGTCTTCCGAGACCTCCCCAGAATACCATTCTGAGGAGCCCCCTTGGAAGAGGACATGCAAGAGGAAGCATGTAGACTCCCTGGATGAGTCCATCACTTCAGACACTGACCTCAATGAGTCAGAAGGGTCCCCCAAGTCATCGTCTGATGATGTCTCCTTTGTAGACATCTTAGAGATCCTTAAGCAGAAAGGCGGCTGGCCCACTGTCACCCCTTCTGATGAGGATACCTGAAGGCTTCCGGGTCTCAACCTTCCACCTCCTGGGTGTCTTCACCTTTTGATGACCTGTTAGGCCTGGTTAGTCAGAAGGTGTGGGAGACTCCTGATGCAGTGGAGTCAGTTCCCAGAAGAACCAATAAATTTCTGTCTGCCCCTAAAGAAAAATAATTTTTGTCCAAGGGCATGCCTGTAGATGCCATGGTGGTGGCGGTGGCCACTAAGAAGGAGCTAGCAGAGACTTCTTCATCTGTCCATCTGCCGAATAAGGAGTCTTGAATGATGGATAGATACGGGAAGCATATCTTTTCTTCAGTGGCTTTCACACTCAGATCGCTAAACTAACACATTTTATGAGGCTTCAAAGAGATCTCCTTAAGGAGTTAGGAGATACTCTTCAAGGTACATCTACTGAAAGAGTCCCTGAGAAGGTGTCTGCTCAGTTGTCCACCTTAAATTCCATCGTGATCTCCTCCATGAGGCTGATCTCTTATGCAGCTGATGGAGCGAGCAGGGCAGCGGGTTCAGGAGTTTCCCTTAGGAGACACTCCTGGATGTGCTTATGTAATTTTGCAGAACCATTCAAGTCTACCTTTACCAATGCCCCCTTTGATGATTCTTCATTGTTTGGACCTAAGGTAAAATATACACTCACCAGGTGCGAACAAGAAGGGAAAACCTTCTCTGCCATGGGAGTACGTTTTACTGTCCACTCTAGACCATATCCTAAGGGTCAGAGAGGTGGTAAGATGTGGTTCAAGAAGTCCCAGAGATTTTTCCCGGATGCACAGGGTGACTCCTCCTTCCGAGGCAGAGGAGCTGATGGTAGACATCGCCCTAGAGGCAGGGGGGTCCACGGAACCAGTGAGGCCATGATTAATTTCGAGGCTGTCCCTATCCTGATGTGGGGCCCGGCTGTGCTGCTTTGGAGCCAGTCAGGGGTCGCATATCTTTGTATCCAGAACCCTGGCTAAACATCACCCAAGATGAATGGGTACAAAGAATAATCACCAGAGGTTACTCCATACCCTTTTCTCTGCCACCTCACACTCCCAAGAAGATCCCAGATGTTCCATCCAATCACAGGGATCAAGCAACTGTAGAAGTGCAAAAGTTTCTCGAAAACAGAGTCAAAAAAACTGTCCCCACAGACCAGATAGGATTCGGAACTTACTCCAGATTTTTTTTAGTGCCAAAATGTACAGCGGGACTGGAGGCCCATCTTGGACCTCAGCAAACTAAATGAATCTGTAAGAAGGCCAAGTTCCAGATGGTGACACTGCAGTCTATACTCCCTCTGTTAGGGAAAGACAATTGGATGTGCTCCATAGACCTCCAAGATGCGTACTACCATATAAAAATGGACAGAGCATCGAGGAGTCACTTACGCTTCTGGCTGGGAGCCAGTCACTACCAATTTTGTGCTCTGCCCTTTGGTCTCACCACAGCCCCCAGGGTGTTCACCAAATGTTTGGCAGTAGTGACAGCTCACCTAAGACGTCTAGGATTCCAAGTGTTTCCATTCACGGATGACTGACTCCTAACTGCTACCACCAGACATCTACTCCTACAAACCAGAGATTCCACTATCCAGCTTTGTTTCCCAGTTGGGCATTACAATAAATTGGGAAAAGTCTGCCTTATCGCCCTCTCAATTTGTACTTTTAAAGGCGCAGAAATAGACACAGTCACCATGTTAGCTCGTCTACCTGCAGAAAGAGTGCAGAACCTCAGACAACAAATCCTCCATCTACTTCCTCTTCAGAAAGTCAAGGCAAAGACAGTGCTGAAACTCTTGGGGACCATGGACTCCACGATAATGTTAGTCCCTCTCGCCAGAGTACATATGCAAATTCTTCAATGGCTTCTATCGTCAAAGTGGTCATTTCAACAACTGCCTCTATCTCACCACATCATCATAACAGAGTCTTGCAAAAAGGACCTACGTTGGTGGATTCAACCCCGACCAACTAACAACAGGCACGCCTTTCCTTCCTTGCCAACCCGTTGCTACTGTGACCACGGATGCTCACAGGGTGGGGGGGGGTATGATCTAGGCAGGACTGTCCAAGGCACATGGCAAGATCAAAAGGCTCACTTGCATATCAGTGTCCTAGATATGAGAGCAGTGCTTCAAGCATTGCAAGCACTTCATGACTTTCTTCCTCTAGGGATGATAGCAATCCAATCAGACATGTCAGTGGTATTGTATCTCAACAAGAAAGGAGGAACCAGATCATACCCCCTTTGTAGAGAGGCTCTTCGTGTTTGGGACTGGACAGTTTTGTTCTCAATGCTTTCTGGTGGCAACGCACATCCCAGGGACAACCAGTGTGATAGACCAGCTCAGCAGGGCAATCTTGATGCTTCACGAGTGGTCTCTGAATCAGGAAGTAGCGGAACAGATCTTCCACAAATGGGGACAGCCTTGCTGTGATCTTTTCACCAGTCCGATCAACTCCAAATGCAGCAGCTACTTTTCCCTTATCCCCCCTCTGGGGGAGCCATTGAGAGACGTTCTTGTTCACGATTGGCCCCTGGGACTTCTTTATGCTTTCCCTCCTTTTCCTCTCATATCCAAAGTGATTCAGAAAATGAACCTTTTGGGAAGCAAAATTATTCTCATCACTCTGTACTGGACTCGTTAGATTTGGTTCCCCTTTCTCAGGCCTCATCTATTAGATGATCCATGGATTCCGAACTCAGTGCCAAACCTCTTGATACACATGTCTGGCTTCCTTCACCCCTGCCTCCACACCCTCAACTTGACAGCGTGGCTGCTCCAATTCCATCCTTAGTCAGGCTTCATGATTTTACATCCTCACGTCCTCGCATAAACTTTCTACTAGGAAGTTATACACTAGCAAATGAAGAAGGTTTCCTTACACTGCATTCATCCCTATGGTTTTAGAAGTTTTGTCTGAACTTTTCAATCAGGGGTCTGCTGCTGCCATAATTGGGGTCCAATTGGCAGCGATATCTAATTTTCATCTGGGTCAACATGAGTCTAACCTGATGTCCTACAGATTGTGTAAAACCTTCCTTAAAGGTGCTACTTTGCTGAGACCCCCTTTTCAGGAACTGGTAACTTCATGGGACCTAAACTTTGCTCTGTCCAAGCTAACTGCACCACCCTTTGAACCTGCTCATTTGTGTCTATTGAAATTTTTGTCTTGGAAGACTTTGTTTCTAGTAGCCATCACATCAGCTAAACAAGTATCAGAGTTACAAGCACTGTCTATAAAGCCTCCTTATTTGATTTTCCACAAAGTTTCCCTTCGTGCAAATCCTTCCTTTATCCCTAAAGTTTGTTCTCACACTAATTTGAACCAAACTATAGAACTACCAGTGTTTTTCCCTACCCATTCTAATGCAGCAGAATACAAATTTCATCAATTGGATGTTCACAGGCAGTTACGGTTCTACCTTCACAGGACTAAGGAACTCAGAAAGTCAGACAAATTGTTCATATCCTTTTCTGATTCTAGACTTGGTCTACCAGTCTCCAAAGTGACTCTATCAAATTGGATTTCAAGTTGTATTTCCTGTATTTACTCCTCCAATGGAAAAACTCTGCCATTCAAGATTAAGGCTGATTCTACATGATCCCAGTCCACATCTGCTGCCTTCCACACCAGAGCCCCAATTGACAGTATTTGTGCAGCAGCAGCTTGGGCTTCCCCTCATACCTTTATCACTCATTACAAATTGGATCTGATCTCAAGGGGTAGAGCCTCCTTTGATTCCACGGTACTCAGGAGTATTTTTCCGTGAGCCACCCAGAATCAGGTGCTAGGGAAGCTGTCCCATAAGTAAGAATGAAGGTGAGATAGGACTACAGGACATAAAGAAGTTATGTACTCACCATAACGTTCCATGTTTGTAGCCCATCTCGCCCTTCATTCTTACAAACCCACCCACCTACCCCCGTCCTGGAAGGATCTGGAGACAGGATAGTCTTACCTTGGTAGGGTGGAGACCTTTCATTATTGTTCTTTCTGGATAACCTTAGTTCTGCCTATCTATACTTTTAGCAGCAAACAAGATCTGGGGATTGTACTAGTGCACTATGGGATACCTACCTAGCCACGAGCCAACTAAGAGACTTTGAGCTTTGTAATAGACCAAGTCAGAGCTGAGGATCAGCTCCGAACCCATAAGTAGGAATGAAGGGCGAGATGAACTACAAACATGGAACGTTATGGTGAGTACATAACTTCTTTATATCTAGTACAGAATCACTTTTTCTTCACTCTTTGTTGTTTAAGTTTCAAAACTGGTTTCAATGTAATCTGTTTGTTAAGACATGGACATTTATCTGCTTTCAATCAAATAATTCACTCATATTCTTTCATATCCACACTATTTATTAGGTTCCCATGTATAACATTCAGGTATACTATGTGTATAGCTCTAAAACTAAACTGGTGTATATCATCAGTTTCATTAATATGTTTAGCTAAAGAGTTACTTAATATTTTTCTTCGAATCTCAGACCTATGTTCTATTATCCTATCTTTTAACCTTTGAACTGATTTTCCAACATAGAAACCCAGGCATTTATTACAAGTGGCAACATATATAATAGATGGTGTGTTACATGTTACAGTGCAACGAAAAGTAAACTTCCTGCCATTCACAGGATGTATAAATTCAGTTGATTGATTTATACTCGAGCAGCAAGAACAATTGTGGCAGGGAAAAGTGCCCTTTTTATTAAAGACAGGAACAGTATTTTTATTTTATTTATTTATTTATTTATTTATGGTGGTGCTGCGGTAGCGTTGTCGCCTCACAGTAAGACGCTGTCCGGTTCGATTCTCAGCTAGAGCGTCTTCTGCGTGGAGACATGCATGAATGGGCGTACCTTTGTTGAAGGTTGTGCGTCAGGGCTGGTAACTCAGCATGTAAAAATCAATTACCAATCATTAGCGGACCGGAGTTCCACTGTGGCGACCCCTAACTGGGAAAAGCCGAAAGACACAAACAAACAAATTTATTTTATAATAACCACAGAGAAAAAACAGTGAAAAACAGCTCTACTTTTCACAAGAGTAGATTTTATTATAAAACCTTCAGTCTCTAGCGCCTCGGCTATTGACCGGGCTGGTCCAGCTGGATATATTTCCATTTTCAGTAGAGGCCCGGGGAGAAAAGCTCCACATATAAACAACCACCACCACACAAAAATGTTTATAATAAACAAGAAAGGTATTACAGTTTAAATTATGGGAAGACTATGCGACACACTACAATAATACATCATACACCTACAGATCGTTTTACAGTATGAATATCTAGGGCAGCCCCAAGACATTATTAGAATACATTTAAATCCTTGGTTATTCTAGTTTACACCAGACAGTTACTATTTCCAAAGGGTCAGACAGTAACAGTAGAAAAAGGAGGAGGTATAAAGAAAATGGCAGGAATACTACCTTCAGGGTACATTCATTGCCAAGTAGAAAAGATATCTAATTGGTGCCTAAGTAGTAGAGATAACTTATAGGTGCTACTATTATTATTTAAAGAAAAATCTTTATAACACAACAATTTCTTTAGGTTACTACAGTTATGATAAGTAAACATAGGTCTATCTGAAAGCCAATTCTTATGGCCCAGTATGGTCTTCAGGATGTCCCAGTTATTACTAATAACATCTTCTATTGTCTTGCAAGCTCTCCTATAGGTCATAAGATATCTTAAGGGTTGTGGAATTACACTCAGATAATCAGAAACAGTATTTGTCTGAGTGGAAAAATAAGGTCTAGCTTTTGAGTCCCTTAACTGTAGAACATCCCTTCTAGCTACTTCTATCTCTTCCATATTGTAGCCTCCTTCAAGAAAATTATTAGTCATTTCCTGCATCTGAGCATCACAAACCTCTGGCTGAGTATTCAGCTTGCTGGCTCGTAGATATTGACTTTTAAGAACACTTTTATTTTATTTTATTTTACATTTGTTGACCGGGCTAGTCTAGCTGGATATATGTCCATTTTCAGTAGAGGCCCGGGGCGATAAGCTCCGAAATTAAAAATTCTAATGATACTAAATAAAATCCCATTAAAGAAATACATGTAAAGTAATCAGATAAAATTAAGACAGTGTTACTAGTGACATAGTTATAAAATATAAACATGCAGTAGTTAGAAAATAAACAAAAATATTGTAGCACATGACATACATGGAGAATACTATCAAATGTACAGAGAGCAGGGATATAGGAAAGTAAGAAGAAAGTAAGTACACTTTTTTTTTTTTTTTTATATAGATAGTAAGAAGGAGTTATAGATCAGTGGATGCCAATATGACATAGAATTTGGGTATTACAGATGTGAAGTATAGTCAGGGGTCAAGAAAATAAAGTTAGTCAGGATTAGTACAGGGGAACAGCCATTGTGTTTTGAGGTATAGCTTGAGTTTCTTTTTAAAGAGAGATTTTAAGGGAATAGACGAAAGTTCAGAGGGAAGCAGGTTCCAATCTTTTCCAACAGTGTTAGAGAAAAGTGAGTCTCCAGCCTTGTTGTTTGCTTTGACAGTATCTATAAGAAGTTTGTGTGCAGATCTTAGGGACTTTAGGTTATGGTAAGGGTGAATAATAGTAGATAGTATAGGTGTTTTATCAGGTTGATAAAGAATTTGATGGGCTATGCCTAGTTGATTAATTTTTAGTTGCTGCTGAAATTCAAGCCAGCCTAGTTGTTTTAAATTAGTACAGTGGTGGGTTCTGTAAGGGTTTCCTGTGGCAAATCTGGCTATGTTGTGGTAAGAGTTTTCTAATTTCAACAGATTCTTTTTTGATAAGTTGGTAAGTATGGGAGATGCATAGAGAAGTGGTGAGATAAGGTGGGAGTGGGCTATAGTTGTTCTAGATTCTGGAGTGGAGAAAGGTTTGATTCTGTAAAGAGAGCCTATTTTTTGTTAATAGTTTTCAATGTGTTGTATATAGGGGCATCAAAGTTAAGGTTGTTGTCAATGGTAATGCCTAGTAGTTTGGTAGTAGAATATTATGATATAGGTGTGCCATTTTTTGATGTTATAGTAAAGTCTATGTGGGGAGATTTGCTGGAAGGCGTGAAGAGGAGGAGTTTAGGTTTTTTTTGGGTTAAGTAGTAGACAGCGTTGGGAAAACCATTCTTCTACAGAGTTACATATGTGTTGTGTGAGGGAGTGAAGGTCTGATACAGATGTGACTGAGCAGATTACTGTAGAATTGTCTGCATATTGTATACATGTAGCTTGGGGACCAACTTGGTGTAGGTCATTGATAAATAAAGAAAATAGGAGGGGACCCAGTATGGACCCTTGTGGGACACAAATGTTGACAGGTAGCTGGGAGGATAGAGTGGAGTTCCAGAGTACTGCTTGATGCCTGTTATTTAAGTAGGACTTAAACCAGTTAATAGGTTGGGTTTCAAGTGACAAGGATTGAAGAATGTGTATGAGTATTTGGTGGGTGACCATGTCGAAAGCTTTGGATAGATCTAAGAAAAGTGCAGAGGAAAGGGTGTTATTGTTGCGATTTTTGTTGATTGTGTCTGTAAAGGAGAGGAGGGCAGTGGTGGTACTGTGGGATGGTCTGAAACCATGTTGGGTATTAGAGAGTAAGTTAATTTGGAGAAGGTGGTGAAGCAGTTGCTTGTGGATACACCTTTCCATAATCTTAGATAAGGGAGAGAGAAGGGCTATAGGGCAGTAGTTAGAGATTTCAGTAGAATTTCCACCCTTATGAAGTGGGATAATGTGGGAGATTTTCCAAAGTTTAGGGACATATCCTTCAGTGATGGTTCTGTTTATCAGTATGGAAATTGGGTAGGCTATTAATTTGGCTGCTAATTGCAAGTATTCTGCGAGTATTAGGTCTGCAGAGGGAGTACATGGTTTGAGTTTTTTGAGAAGGGAGAGAATATAAGTTGTTGGGACAGGTTGGAAACAAAATGGGGGAGGTGGGTTTAGGTTGCTGTTAGATATGTTTGTGTTTTTGATGGGGAGTTGACTGGCTAGGGTTTGAATTGTTTCAGTAAAGAAGGAATTAAAGTAATTTGCAATTTGGTTGGGGTTCCTTATGTGAGAGCCTTGTGGGCTGGGTGTGACAGGTTTACTTGGCTGTAGTAATTGATTTATGTTTGCCCAGAACTTTTGTGGGTTATTTTGGCGAGTATGTTGAGGTTTCAGATAGTAGTTTTTTTATCGTTCATTATTGCTTTTTTGGTCTCATTTCTCAGTTGTTTGAAGTTTTGGTAATCTACTGTGTTTTTAGTTAAGCGAGATTTGTTCCAGATTTTATTTCTGAGATTGATTTTTTGTTTGGTTTCTATTGAGAGCCAGGGGGCAGATTTAGTTCTAATTCTAAAAGAGCATGTGGGGGCATGGTAGTTGAGTCTGGTCAGAAACTTAGCATTAAAGAAATCTACAGCTTCATCAAGAGAACGGTGTTTTAAGGGCATCTAGTTGCATGCCTTCAGTTCAGTTTGAAATAGCTCCAAGTTAAAATTTTTTTTAGATCTGATTGTTCTGGTTATGTTTTGGGTAGAAGGGTTGGTTTTGAGCCTGATGATGTAGGTTAATAAGTGATCACTTATATCATCAGGGAGGGTTCCTGTTACAAAAGTATGGGGTTGATTATTGGTGAGTATCCAGTCTATGGTACTTTCTTTTTTGTTAGGTTTATTTATTCTAGTGGGGGAGGTGATAGTCTGAGAGATTCCATAAAGGTTAATATGGCTAGTAGGATGTTTGTTGTTACAAGATTGCTAATCAATGTTTATGTCCCCTAGGATGATTGTTTCTTGGGGTAAGTTTAGTGATAGCCAACATAGGATCTTTTCTATGGTAGAAATATTATTTCCTGGGGGAACATAAATGCAAATAATAAAGATTGATTTGGCTGTGTTTATTTCAAGTTTGGTAATAAGAATTTCAGCATTAGAGTCTTGGGGAGGTTTTTGGTGGAAAGTGGTTATTTGAAGGCTGGATTTAAATAAGATAGCTATACCACCACCTTTTTTAGATTCTCTGTCGAGACGTAAGATATTATAGCCAGGAGGAATGAGTTCGCTGTCTCTTGTTAAGGGTTTTAACCAGGTTTCTGTTAGACAAATAATATCAAAGGAGTAGAGTTCTAAGAGAGCATGTAGTTGAGTTGTTTTATTATTAATACTACGTATATTGAGGTTAGCTATTGAGAGTGAGTTTTTGGGTTTTTTAAATAGTGGGTTAACAGTGGGGTTTAGGTAAATGGATTGATTTAAGGAGGAGTCAATTGGACCTGGGTTTGGATGAATATCTCCATTCTTAAGTGAGAGAAGTAGGGTTAGGTATGCAGTGTTTGTATATTTACTTTGAGGAAGGGGTATCCTTCTGGGATTTGGGTGTACATGTTTTATGTGGGTTATTCTATGATATCTAGGTAAAAGATAGCTAGGTGTGGAAGTTATGTTGATGTGGTGGTTGAGGTAGGTAGGAATTAAAGAGGAAGTTTTAACAGTTTTAAAAGTCCTTTTCGCGTGCATACTCTTCTTATGCAGGTACTTATTTAACTGTACATCTTTTTTATATATAAATGTCTCCAAACTAGACCCTGTCATCAGTTTAACATCCAAGAAGTTCAAAGAATCCTCAGAAAATATAATTTCGAATTTAAGAAATTCAACAGTATTATTTAAATACCCATCGAAACTCTGCAATTCTACAGCAGTACCATGCCAAACCAAAAAATATCGTCCACAAAGCATTTGTAGAATGAAATATTAGATGCATGTAAGTTAGCATTTCCATATACATTAATGCTTTTCCATTTTCCTAGGGTTAAGTTCGCATACATATTGGCTACAGCAGTGCCCATAGCCATTCCAGATATCTTATGGTATACTTGTTTATTAAATGTAAAAATGTTGTTCTCCAAAACTAAATCCAAAAGCTCACAAATGGTTTCAATATGTCTAGCAGGAAGACATCCATGTTCCTGCAAGATTTCCCTGATACAATCAATTCCACAACTATTTGGAATCACTGTAAAAAGGGACTTTATATCAAGTGTCACCAAAAGCAAATGGTCATGGGCACAGCTGTTACACCAGCTATGTAGCTGAGTTAAGAAATCACCTGTATCCTTAATATAACTCGGTACGTACTTCAGATAACCCTTTAAAATATCTTGTAGATAGACCAATATGGATTCTGTCATCCATCCCCTCCCTGATACTGTTGATCTCATTGGAGGTTTCTCCAAGGATTTATGGATTTTGGGAAGTCCATAAAGCACAGGAATAGCTGGGCATGGTACACTTAGAAAGTGAAAGGTGTCTGTCTATATAACCCATCACCTGCAGATCATAGGTACACATTTATTTTACTAATCATGACATCTATTTCTTTGCTACTAATAGGTTTAAAAGTCTGCATATCTGATACTAGCTCAGTCATAGATTGTAAATATTGTTCCATATCCATTATTACAATGGCACCTCCTTTGTCAGCTTCTTTTATAACTATTTGAGTATTGCTCTGCAGTAATTTCAATGTCTGGGATTCTTCGGCCATCAGATTATATATTTTTGTAAAACTTTTCCTATCATAAAGGTCACAGATCTGCTTTTAACATATATTATTAAAGACACTAGTAACAGGGTCACTGACAGGAATAAAAGTACTACTCCTTTTTAGATGACTACCCACAGTAATATTAGTTCTCTTAAAGATATTCTTTAAATTCAAACTCCTTGAAAATAAGTTCAAATCTATGATTACATTCACCAAATCATCAGTTCCTGCTGGGACAAATTTAGTCCCACGTGATAACAGGGATATCTCTGCCTCAGTTAACTCATAACTAGAAAGGTTAACCAAGGAACGAGTCGAAGAATTCTTCTCAAAAAGTTTCCTTATCTGAAGTTAATGTGGTTTGGCTATTTGACATAATGTCAATCTGATTAGTAGCCCCTGTATTAAAACATACAGAAGATTTATCAGATGAATGAAGGGTCTTTACATCAGTAGCCATAACCACATTATCATTCATAGATGGTCCCATAGTCAGGAGACCTCCCATTGGTTCTATACCTTCAGTTATGTGACCAAGTTCATTATTAGCTCGAACATAGCCAATGGACAATTATATGTCTCTATAATAGCCCCTTTATTAGAGGCCAACCCCATTTGACCATCTAGCTGACCAATAGATTGATATACAGAATCTAAGAGGCTGCTTCCATGGCCAGTCATCTCATATCTATTACCAGTAACCCTTGCATTCAAGTGGGCTCCTGAAACACCCATATTCTTAACAGGTGAGTCACAACCCCTTAAGGTACCAACATCCTCTAGTTCCCCATAGATTTGATCGAACCTAACCCCATCAGATTCAGATGTTAATAAAGTAGAAAAGCCTTCTAAACAATCATTTCTACAAATAAAGCCATTCGAGATGGAAGATAAAGCCCCATTAGAGCCACAGTCTATTGAACAATTCAGTGATTCATTAGGGAGATTATCTTCTACCTGCTGGTACTTAATAGATAGCTTCTTAGTTATTTGATTCTTAGTCACAATGTCAGACTCATTCAAAACAGCATGAGCATGGCCGGGAGTTCCCAGCAACACTACACATTCACCACTATTCGTATTCAACACGGAATCCCCCAAGACAGTATTCAACAAGCATATTTCCTACTGGAAATCCAGGCAGCTCTCTGCATGGTCAGTGTCCTTTAAGAGTGGATGACAAACATTGGAAACAAGAGAATGGCTTCTACAGTTACTTAAATCAGGCAGGTTTGTGACATAAAATGTATATTTTAGGAAAGCAAAAATTAAGCAGTGCCAGCAAACCACTACACAGCAATGAGTACAAGGAGTTGAAACTTTCCAAGCCCACATTGTAACCTATTCCAAAACAGCAGGTCACTGAATGATAGATCAATGTTTCATTTATTGTCATGGCACACCAAGTTGCTGGTGGGTGACATGTTCCCCAACTCACATGCTGACAATATATGGGAATGAGGAAGAAAATGGTTAACTAAGTCAGTGTCTAGCTGGTTGGTGAAATGACAGTTATAGAGCTGGGTTATCTCAGTGGCATGGTGGGTTACAAAAGGTAAAGCTCGGTCAGTTTGCGTACATACACACAAAAGCTATTTGGAGTACTTTGCCTACTTAGAGACTGTTGCTGTAGCACATTAGAGGTTGCCACCCACTGACTCTATAGTCCTAGAGGAAAAGTTGTAGGATCACATGAGGACTGATGCACATATCTGGAGGACTGTGACTGGTATTAATAGCTTGCCTGACCAAAAAGTATATTTGTGCAAGAACTTGCCTTAATAACAGATGTGCAAAACTGTTGTGGTATTCCAATAGTGATAGGCTTTCTCAATGAGGTAATCAGATGTCCAGCCAGCATACCAAAGCCAAAAACCTTCTATACACTCATATGTCTGGTGTATGACATAAGCTCATGAGCATAGGACTACAAAAGTGAAACTAGGAGCACAAGAGCCTCAGACTATATAAAGCCAGGAGAAACCTGAGAACATAGAGCAAAGCAAAACTATGTCGACTAAAAAGAGGGGAGAGGAAGTGTTCCCTCCTCATTCCTTGGGGTGCGTAGAGGTTAGTACACAACAAGGAAGGAAGAAGGGAGGGATGAAATACTGCAACAGTGATCATTAGGACATCTACTGTTATGGTAAGATGTCCTTCTATTCCTTTGTTGCAATATTCTAGGTGTGGGATTTCCTGCCCTCAGGTGACTCGTATGACGGCTCCTATACAAAAGCTTCAGCTTGGCTGTTGCAGTGTGCGTGGGATGTCACACATAGGGCCATAAACCAGGGGCCTTAAATGTGATGTCTGCATGCACAATCCTCAAAACTTTTCAGCCACAGACATTTGCATCATACAATCGCTTCTTCAGAGACGTCACGTCTTAAAGATAAGTAACTTGTTGGGTTTCTAATTTTCTTATTTTTTGCTGATTGTTTTTGCTAACGCTTGGTTGTTGTAGCTTATAGCTGATGTCAGGGAAAAAGGGAACCTGCCAATGTGGGAGCCAGATACCCCATAAAGACACCCATGAGAGGTGTGTTTTTTTGCTTAGACCTGGAACACAGTCACTCCTCTTCACTATTTGTCAGTCGTTTGGGCCTAAGACCTTGTGCAGCCATCTAGCCGCATTAAACCCCTACCTTGAGAACCAATACCTTAAGTGGTTAGCCCTTAGGATGGATCCTGCATCGGAGGCTGTACCCAAACTTCTGCGCAAGAAGGCCAAGGTTTCTTGGCCTTCCTTGCCTGCCGCTCCGCTTCCCAATGCACTGCCAACTGCTGATCTAGGGGTTGAGGTGTGCTCGATGGATCCATCAATTGCAGCGACATCCCTCGAGGAAGCCATTTCACAGCCGACGGCCAGCACATCCTTGGAGCCTATCCATACATTGACGGCCAGCGATGTTGAGGGGGAACCAGTTTCGGTGGTACCTCCGGCCGGGATACAGACTTCGGATGTGTTACTATAGGAACTACCCTGCTAAGGCCACCTTTGTGAGACATACTCCTCAGCCCTCTACTTCCTCTTCCAGGTCTAGGAGAGACGCTAGAAGACCTACCTCCTCCAGACCCTCTGCTCTACCACATCAACCCAGACAGCCCTTTCAGGACAGAGGAAGCCCCAGTAATGAGTGACTGCCTTGCCCACTTTCACCTCTCAGCCCTTCTTTCCCACTCTCTTCCCCTTTGGCAATCTACCACTTCAGACCAGTGGGTCTTAAACATTATCCAAAAAGGGTGCTTCCTTTCCTGGAAAGAGAAGCCACCCAGAAGAGGCATTCCCCTCCCCCCCAAAAAACAGGCCCATCTCATGCCACAAGTTCTGGCAGACCTTTTATAGTTAGGCACCATAGAACCTGTACCTCCAGGACAGGAAGGAAAGGGTTTCTACTCCTGTCTCTTCCTGGTCCTCAAAAAAGAAGGCCCCTGGAGACCCATCTTAGACCTATCTAAACCTCCATTTTCAGGTACCTTCTTTCAAAATGCTCTCTCTCTCCCCACCCTGCTGCCTCTTATTCCAGCCAGGGCCTTCATGACCACCCTGGACCTAAAGGAGGCCTACCTACACATACCCATCAGGAATTCCCACAGATAATTCCTGCACTTCTCTGGACCTGCCTCTCATTTCCAATTTACTGCCTTGCCCTTTGGTTTATCCACCCCCCCCCCGAGTCTTTACAAACTGCCTAGCCCCAGCCATTGCCTTCTGCAGATCTCAGGGTATACAGATTTACCATTATCTGGATGACATCCTAATACTGGCAGAGTCCAGGAATGCTCTATTAAAACATCTACATTTCACCATGTCCCTTCTATAGAATCTAGGATTCACCATCAACCTCCCCAAATCCTCTCTGATCTCAGACCAGGACAAGATTTTCCCAGGCTGCAAAATCAGAACAAACACAATGAAGGTTTTTCTCCCACAGGACAAGGTTCTTTCTTTGACTTCCCACTTCCAGGAAGCCCTACTATCCTAAAAGGTGATGGCAAGGCAATTTCTTCATCTCCTGGGTTTAATGGCAGCAACCATCCCCATGCTACCACTGGCAAGAATGCACATGCTCAAGCTACAGTGGTTCCTGAAGAACATCAGGTCCCAACACCTACATCCCCTAGAGCAGGGCATTCCCTCTCTTTCCGTGCCTGAAAACAGAAATCAGCTGATGGATCCAGCAAGTGCAACTGAACCCAGGGCTCCCACTACAACCCCCACCCCAACCCAAGTAATCCATACAAATGCCTCAGATTCAGGTTGGGGAGCTACCCTGGCCTCTTACAGGATTCAAGAAAAGTGGTGTCACTCTCTTCACGTGAAGCACATCAATATCAGGGAAATGACAGCAGCCTTCTTAGCTCTAAAGATCTTCGCCCTCCCTTCTGGTTCCAGGGGTACTCCAGATTGTCACCGACAACACCACGGTGATGTGGTATCTCAACAAACAGGGTGGAACAAAGGCCTATCAGCTGTGCAGACTAACCCTGCTGATATGAGACTTAGCCTCTCGTCTCAACTTAGTCCTGCAGGCAGCCTACATTCCCTCACAGGACAACCACCAAGCAGATCTCCTGAGCAGAACCTCCTCACCTCAACACAAATGGATGCTGAACAGGGAAGTCTTCCTAGACATAGTCCACTGGGGGGTGCTCCACAAATAGACCTGTTTGCCTTCCCCCAGAACAGGCAACTGCAGAACTTCTGCTCAAAAATCCACTCCCCTCTAGCATGGAAAGTGGACGTTTTCAGCATATCTTGGGAGGGGACGTTCCTTTATGCCTTCCCCCATTCCCACTGATTCAGTAAGTCCTCCTGAAAACTCAGGGCAAACCAAAAATCTTGTCAGTGACTCCCTACTGGCCAAGGCAGCACTGGTTCCCCCTACTTCACAAACTAGCCAAGGACAATCACTTCAAGTTACCCTACAAGGTGGACCTACTGACACAACATGAACTCTACTACACCCACACTTAAAGATGTTGTCTCTGACTCTGTGGGTGATAAACTTTTGATCCCTTTCAATCACTACTAATCAGAGGATGTGCTTTCAGTCCTAAGGGAGGCAAGGAAACCTACCACCAGAAAATCTTACCTGGCTAAGTGGGAAAGATTTGCAAAATGGAAGGGACTCTTGCTCTGCGGAGGTTCCCCTGGTTCTAAACTACCTGTGTCAATTGATAAAAACTGGGCTTTCTTATTCTTCTGTAAAAGTTCACCTCTCTGCCATATCAGCCTGCCTGCCCCTGGAACCCCCCTTGCTGGCCAGGCTTGATGTAAAGCTCTTCCTTAAAGTGGTCTTGCACATGAGACCACCTAGAAAACCTATCCCCCACCCTGGGACCTTAACTACATCCTGGAGAAATTAACCCAGTATCCCTTTGAACTGGCTGGGAGCTCTTCGTTACATATGTGTACATGGAAGATGGTCCTGCTGGTGGCTATCACTTCAGCCAGAAGAGTGTCAGAATTGCAGGCCTTAATGGCCTGTCCTGCCCTACACCATCTTCTACAAAGACAGGGTGTCCCTGCAATCCAATCCCTCCTTTATGGTTAAGTTGGTCAATGACCTGTCTCTGAAGCAATCCATTCATCTACCCACCTTTTTCCCCTCACCCACTAATGAAGGGGAGAGGATACTACACTCTCTGGACATGCACAGACAGCTTAAGTTTTACCTGGTCAAGACCAATACAATCAAGAAGACTAACCAGCTCTTTGTCTCCTTCCCCCCTAGAGCCCTGGGAAAGGCAGTCTCCAAGCAAACCATTGCATGCTGGATTAGGAAAGCTATTTGCTTCTGCTACTTCCACCATCGAAAGAAACATCCAATGGGAATCAGGACCCATTCCACTAGAGCTGTGGCCACCTCAAAGGCCTTCATGAAGGGCCTAGACACAGCATCCATTTTGGAAGCAGACACTTGGGCCACTATCCACACCTTCACCAAGTATTACATGACCAGGTTTCCAGAGCTAGGACAGGATTCACCAGGGCAATCCTGCAGGGTCTTGTAGAACCCCCTTCATTTACCACCACCCTCTCATCTGCATAAGGTGTGGTATGCTCCCACACCTAAAATACTGCAACATAGGAATAGAAGGACATAGAATAGTTGTGTAAAATCTTACCATAACCATAGATGTCCTTCTTTTCCATGTTGCAGTATTCCTTCCCACTCCCCAGGTCCTATTCCTTACCTGTACTATCTATATTACAGTAGGACTCAAGTCACATACCTGGAAACCACTGGCTTTCCTCCTGCTGGGCTTTATTCTCTGCCTGCTGGCCTTCAAGTTCTGAGGATTGTGCATGCAGACATCTCATTTAAGGCTCTACATGTGACGTTCCACGCACACTGCAACAGCCAAGCTGAAGCTTTTGTATAGGAGCCGATGTACAAGTCGCCTGAGGGCAGGAAATCCCACACCTAGAATACTGCAGCATGGAAGAGAAGGACATCTATGGTTATGGTAAGATTTTACACAACTAGTCTTTCTTACACAACTGTACTCTGTCCTTCCATAGATCACTGCTGCAGTATTGCAATACTGATGGGTGATTCCTAAAGCTTAGAAGTTGGATATGGTGGATGGACCAGAGACAAGGGAGCTGTCTACCAATCTCAGAAATAAGGATCTGGCAAAAGAAGTCTTTGATCTAGAAAAGGCGCCCACTCTGTAGTGCTTTGTGGCATGTGTACAGAAGATCAAGCGGCTGCTTCTAGAAGGGCTTTGAAGTCAATGCCCTTAAAAAAGACACCAGATGAGGACACTGCTGTGCTGGAGTGTGCTTTTACTGGAAAAGATAGGATAACACAGATAGATGGACTTTGAGATCCAGTTCGAGATTGCTTGAAGACAGGGGTGCCCAGCTTGCCTTCCAGGAAGTAAACAAAAAGCTGATCCATTTTCCTAACCTCCTTATTTTATCAAGGTAGAATCTGAGTTGTTTATGCACATCCAGAAAGTGGAAAAGTCTTTCATCTCTGATTTTGTTCGTGTTTCACTGTTGCAGTCATTACATTTGGTTTATCTGCTTGCAGGTAGCCCTCAGCCGGCCTGATTATCAAAGTCTTGGGTCCTGCATCAGTTGCTGTCTTTTCTTCCATGATGTCAGGTAGTCAGGGGTATAAAACATGCAGCCAACACCATTACATCAGTCTTTCTTGCCGTGCTCGAAGCAGAAACCATTTGCAAGTGCCGGTTGGCCGACTCCTGAAATTTTCATTTTTGAGTTTCAGAACCGAAGTCTTCAAAAAAGCTAAGTACCCCGTTGGGATCCTTTTTCTTGCTCCAAACTGATGTCAGTAAAAGTTAACAATTGTATTACTTGTGGAAAGCAAATACCTCATAAAGATTTTCATCCGTACTGCATTCCTTGCCTAGGCCCAGACTATGACGTCCCTTGCTGTCGGTTTTGGGCCTTATTCAATCCTCAAACTATTTGTCGTCAGTTTATTTCCACTCCAAACTATTTCAGTACTCGGTGTAATTATCCAGAAATGGCTTTGGTAAGCCATCCGACTACCGACATTCCGAAAAAATGTAAAGATAAAGACAGAGACAGAGACAGACCGCATAGGTCCAAAGCTGCCAACGATGCTTCCGTTAAGCTAGTCACCGGTTCATTGGTACACAGTGAGGTGCTTTTGCAGCCACTGATACCTGCTACTTCAGATTCACAGGCCTCTACTGAGACCCATTCGGAGTCTGGTATGCCGCAAGGTGCTTCGACTATGGAGCCTGTGGATGTCTCAACCTTGGATGGCTCCAGAGCCGCTGTGCAAGCACTGGCTTCTGAGGGTGTATTCAGGCCTACTGACTTGCATATCAAACCGAAGCCAACTTCTTCAAGGCCTAAAACTCGATCCACGCCTAGAAAACCGGAGTCCAAACCACATGGTCAGGCCCATATGCCTAAAAAACAAATGATAAGAATGGCTAAAGACCTCTAATTAGGGGAAGCCAGCCTTCCCCCTCCAAAAGACCTAGAACTGATTTTACTTCTGATCAGGATTCTGAAATTTGTTTCCTCTGATGACCAGGACTTGGCCTTAGCTACCCATGAGGATTCTGATGCAGAAGACTCCATTCCCTCTGCTTCCTCTCCAGAAGATTTCTCTTTTGGTGAAACTTTGCACGCACTTAGGGAACATTTCCGCTGGGAAAGTCAGGATTACTCTGACTCCAAAAAGAGGCTTTGGGAATTCTTACTCCTACCTCAACACAGGCCTTTAGCTCTCCTTCCTGTACTGGACATTGTAGATGATGCCTTCTTGGAATCTAGCCTGGCCCCAGACACTTTACCTCCAGCTCCCAGGAAACCTGACAGGTATTACAGAGTACCTGACTCTCACAAGTTCCTCTTTAAGAATCCTACTGCGGACCCAGAGACCATTTCACAGGGACCCAAAGGCATTAAGGTTACTACTGCCAAAAATCCTACCCCCTCTGATAGAGATTCCAGGGCCCTGGACAGATGGAGTAAGAAGGTATATGCTTCTGCTACTTTGGCCATTAGAGCCTTAAAGTGTCAGTTTCATATGTTAAAGTATCAGCAACATATTATTGGATTACCCGTGGTGGTGGTGTTGTGGTAGCATTGTCGCCTGTCGCCTCACAGTAAGACGCTGTCCGGTTCGATTCTCAGCTAGAGCGTCTTCTCTGTGGAGACATGCGTGAATGGGCGTACCTTCATTTAAGGTTGTGCGTCAGGCCTGGCAAGCTGGTACATAAAAATCAACTGCCAATCATTAGCGGACCGGAGTTCCGCTGTGGCAACCCCTAACTGGGAAAAGCCGAAAGACACAAACAAACAAACTTAAACAGAAAATGATGTTGATTCCTGACTGTGCTGAAAATAAAGAATTACAGGATTTAATGCATTCTGCTGAACAAGTTGGTAAACATACTTTGCAATGTGTTTTTGATTCATTAGAGGCATCTTGTAGGGCTGCTGTCACTGGGTCTGTTCTTAGGAGGCATGCTTGGCTTAAGGAGCAAACTTTGCCAGATCATGTTAAAGCTAAATTACTGGATGCTCCCTTAAACCAAGACCGCCTGTTTGGCAACAAAGCAGAAGATAAGACTTCAGTGACCACTAGGAGACAATTGTCTCCTAGTGGTCACTGAAGTCTTATTTTCCGTTTGTTTTCTGGTTTTGGTTCTACAAATATTTTTTCAACAAAGCAGAAGAGGTACTTAAAAAGATGGAGGAAAAAGCTAAATCTATGCAAACTGTTAAAGATTTCCTGCAAGTACAACCTCCCAGATTTAGTAGGCATTGGCCTTCTAAGAATTTGTCCTTTCCTGCCTCTTTCACACCTTCTCAGTCCAAACCCAGGAACAGCAGACCACCCAGGCTACAGTCTCAAGGTACTCACAGGCCTAAGCAGTGGGGGGCTTCCACTTCCAAAGCTGGAAGTAGTAAGACACCCCCCTATGGTAAACTGTCACAATGACTTAAACTTAGACCTTCCAAGCCCTGCTCAACTGACTGCTCCTTTAGGGGGAACTCATTACCCAAGACAAATGGGTTTTAAACACAGTTTCCCAAGGATAAAGATTCCACTTTCACACCTTACCAACTCCAAACAGTTGGCCAGATTTACCTTCAAATCAGTGGGCAGAGGCTCAACAGCAGGTTCTCTCTCTTCTAAGTATCAGGGCTATTCAACCTGTCCCAGCAGAGGAATGGGACAAGGTTTTTACTCAAGACTTTTCCTGGTACCCTATCCTGGACCTGTCTATTCTAAACACCTTTTTGGTAATCCCAAAATTCAAAATGCTAACCCTTCATCAGCTGTTTCCCATGCTAGGTAAAAAATCCCTGGTTGGCAACATTGGACTTAAAGGAAGCTTACCTGCCCATCCCAATAAGGGAAACTTGCAGAAAATATGTACGCTTCAGAGCAGGCTACATGCACTATCAGTTCTCTGCACTGCCCTTTGGCTTATCTACTGTGCCCAGGGTATTCACAAAATGCCTAGCTCCAGTCATTGCATTCTGCAGGCAAAGAAATATTCAAATATACCCATACCTGGACGATTGTCTAATTCAGGCAGAAATCCAGGACATACTATTAAATCATCTGGCATTTGTAAAGAAACTGCTAACCTCACTGGGGTACACCATAAACAAAAAGAAATCTCACCTAGTACCCTGCCAACAAATTGTATTCCTGGGAGCAAGCTTGAACACAACTTCCCAGATGGCCTACCTCATGCCAGAGAAACAAGTTTATTTGACAGCCTACTTCAAACTACTGGCCACAAAGACCCAGCTATCTGCAAGGAAAATACTGCAAGCCCTGGGGTTCATGGCTTCTTGCATCCTACTAATTCCATATGCAAGACTGCATATGAGGAAACTACAATTATATCTAAAAAGCGTATGGTGCCAACATTCTCAGGACCTGGAATCAATGATTCCTATCATTCCTTGTATAAAGACAGAGTTCCTTTGGTGGGCAGAGGCCTGCTACCACAACAAGGGACTGCCATTCACTCTACCCCCTGCCGCCCAAACCCTAACAACAGATGCATCAGACTATGCATGGGGGGCTCACTTGGCAGGGCAGTGCATTCAGGGCAAATGGAACCCGAATCAAATGCACCTGCATACCAATCAAAAAGAAATGTTAGTTGCACAGAATTCTCTGACAGCCTTCAAGGACCACATTCTTCCCGGACAATTATTGGTAAAGACAGGCAACACCACTGTTATGTGGTACATAAACAAGCAGGGAAGAACCCACTCATACCCTCTCTGCAGACTAGCCATGGCTCTGTGGAACACAGCCTTGAGCTACCAAGTGCACCTACAAGCTCAGTTTCTGCCAGGCATCATTTTACCCTTGCAAAGTTTTAAAAAAATTATGCTGCAGAAGGTCCAAATAGGAGTTCTCAGTGAACGGGCAAATCCAAATGTTTGGCCTTAACATCCTCAGTGAGGGACTGTAGTAAAGCTAAGCAAATCTAATAACAGATTCAGTGACAGCGGCCGGAAAACAAGAAGGCTCTGCAGCATCACAGCTGCATTTAATGGAATACCTTGTAGCCTGTGTAGCATGTCCTAGCATAGATTATCACTTATTGCTTAGTGTCAGAAGCCTTGAGGTTAGCTGTGGTCTTATTTAAATCCCCTAAAGTGGACAGAAGGTATTTTGTCATGCAAGTCTAGTAAGGGGTCCAAGAAAATGGATTTGTCATGAGTATGCAAGAGAATTTTCATCTGAATCAGATTCCTATTCCACCTCAGATGAAGATTCAAGTTGTCTCTTCTTTGGGGGGGGGGGGGATGAAGGAGTAGAAATGAATGAAGGGATCCGAGGCTCTATGAGAATTCCACCCTTCCCTTTTTTTTTAGATGTTTGAGCAGGAGAAATGTTTGTTTTTCTTTTTTTTTCTTTTCTTTCTTTTTCATAGGGGTGACATTAGCCCTCAAGAACCATGGTGGGTCAGCACCCTGGTGGGCATTGATCAATGTTTCAGGTACCTCTTCCCTAACAAGGATTTGAGGAATGCCCCTGTCCTCCTGAAATGTTCCCATTTCTCAAGCGTTTCAGTATGAACAATCTTTTTGGATGTGCTAGTCAGACACCATACTGGCGTCCAATGGAGTCAATGTAGTGGGTGCCTGAGAAAGAGTCAGACATACCGTAGTTTCCTGTACCCTTTCAACAAATGCATCTGAGTCAGGCTGGGAAGCAGATGATTCAAGCCTAGTTTTCTCGATCTTTCTAGGTATATACAGAAGATCTGAGGCAGAAGATGCCATTGTTTTGCTTTACACAAGATGCTTTAAATGTTAGGTTTTTAAGTGTGCATTTAATGAAGAAAGTCCAGTACAGAGGACTGGCAGATATAACAGATTCTATAATTGTTCTGAGCTCTGAGATAAACACTGGAAGTAGGTATCTGCCTACCACAGTCACACTTCCATCTCTTAGCTGATATTAAAAATCTTTCTAAGTAAAATACAGAAAAAAGTTTCCCCAGTGAGGTACTTATCTGAATGAGCATCAGCAATGGTAGCAGCCAACAAGGTGGAGAACAGATAGACTGAAGTGAAGATCCTGCGTTTGGACTGGTGGCAAGATAGTCTGAAAATCTTACGCTCTTACATCTGCTTATGGGTAACTATTTGAAATGTCAGAAGTCAGGACCTGTTACAGCAAGCCCTGAAATGTGGAGACTGAGTGGTCAAAAGATGGGACTTGTATATATAAAGCCCAAGATGCAGTTCAAAATCCGGAATGCCGAGATGAAAACAACGAAACCGCAGAACACCAAAAAGCGCGAAATTCAAAATCCCGATGTTATGGGATTTTGAATTAGCGCTTTTCGTGTTCTGCTGTAGGTAAGTGTGTGTGTGTGTGTGTGTGAGTGTATTTGTGAGGGGAAATGCTATGTGTAAGTGTGGGTTGTGACTGTGTGTGTGAGGAACTGTACTGTGTGGGTATGTGTTTGCCTTGTGTGTCTGTGCGATCCCGGAGTTAGAATATTAAAGTAGGGGGGTGTGGGGAGATGCAGGGGGGCTTGCCCCCTGCCTATCATTAGTGTAGGGTGTTTTGTTTAGTAATGTGGGGCAGTTGTGTTTGTGTTTTTGTGTGTTATGTGTTTTGTAAACTTAACGTGTTTTTCGGTGTTCTGGGGTTTTGTTGTTTTCGTCTCGGTGTTCTGCATCTCGTTCTTCTGGTCTTTCATTGTTATAAATATATAAGCTTGATGGTGTGTGTGCTTGACCTCCACATGGGGGTTATTGGAATACTGCAACAATGATCTAAGGAAGGACATCCTTACTGATGCACTGTTTACAGACTTGTATGCAAGTTGCTGACTGTCCTACAGGGACATAATATTCAAAGGTAAGGGTGCTCATAAGTGTTCTTGGTAGCAGAGCAAGTTGGTCCATAGGTTTATGACTTATTTTTGATGTCATTAAAAGTGAGGTCATATACTGTGGACATTCAGGTTAGGACAGGCACTTAGCTGTCAGGTAATCACCATTTGATGCTGAGTTGGGTTGCTTGCCTCAAGTGATTGCTGGATAGCTCCATGAAACCTCAAAATATCAAGAGGTTATACCTGTAATTTTTGTCTGATACATTTGCATGGAAAGAGCTTAGGTCCCACCTTTAGGAGATCTTTTGCCATATACCTGAACTAGATGTGAATATGAAGTCTGAATGGCTCTTGTTCAAGAAGTTAAATAACTGAGGAAGTGATAAACAGTGATAGTCTAAAGTGGATTTGTACTCCGAGGTTATCTTGAGTTGAGCTAATCATCCCCCTGTCTTCTTTCCAGATTAAAAAATTAAGGGAGAAAGAATGTTTACTCACTCTGAATATTTATAAGTAACTTGGATAATGTTCTTCTATATCACTGTTGCAGTATTCTTTACAATAGGGATTCCCTGCCAAGGGCAGCCTGATGGCTGACCACTATACCAAAACCTTTTGGTTGTAAAGGGTACGTACATCACAAGTATGCTGCCCACATATGGCGTAGGGCATTAAAGTGACGTATGGATGTACCATCCTCAGAGCATCTTTGCTGCCAGTCTGAACACCATCTTTGATCGTCTGAACGCTCATTCATCTGCTGGTTACCAGCAATACAGTGATGCGGTATATCAACAAGCAAGGGGAGACAAGGTCTTATCTCCTGTGCAGGCTAGCTCTCCAGGTTTGGGATCTAGCTATTCAGTATCAGGTGACCCTTCAAGCAGTTTATATTTCCTCAGCTCAAACATAGTGGCAGACTCACTGAGCTGATCCACAACTCAAGCCAATGAGTGGATGCTTCACAGGGATGTGTTTCCGGACATTGTCCAGCAGTAGGGTACTCCTCATGTAGATCTGTTTGCCTCCCCTCTGAACAAACTTGCTCTATTTTGTGCCAGTCCCATGCCATGTAGCCTGGAGGTGGACAACCTTTCTTTTTCTTGGAAGGGGATGCTTCTTTGTGCCTTCCCTCCCCTCCCTCTCATTCCAAAAGTCCTGTTCAAGATAAAACAGGATGCTCCCAAAATCTTGCTGGTGACTCTGTTTTGGCACAGACAGCACTGGTTCCCTCTTATTCTGCATCTTGCTAAGGGCAGTCATCACAAGTTACCTCACAGGGTGGACGTACTCACACAAGACAAGGGATCTCTCATCCATCCTCACCTGTCTACTCTTCAACTCACATTGTGGGTGATAGTATTTTGATTCCCTACAGACACCTTTTTTCTGAGGGCATGCTTCATGTCCTGCAGGAAGCCAGAAATCCCACTACTAGGAAATCCTACTTATTCATATGGAAGAGGTTTTCTCTTTGGTGTCTTTTTCATAACATGGATCCATTTACTGTAGATGTTCTTTTTGTTCCGTCTTATTTGTGTGAATTGCTCAGTGCTGCATTGGCATATTCTTTTGTTAAGGCCCACCTTTCAGCTATCTCTGCTTGTCTGCCTTTTACTCTCCCTTTAGCCTTTAGAATTGGGGAAAAACAGTT
The DNA here is from genome assembly GCF_019279795.1 of Protopterus annectens. NCBI lineage: Eukaryota > Metazoa > Chordata > Ceratodontiformes > Protopteridae > Protopterus > Protopterus annectens. The sequence continues at coordinate 484,175,830 of NC_056731.1, forward strand.
TCTTAATTGTGTCCTTCACATTATGCCTCCCAGGAAGCCTGTCCCGCCTTCCTGGGACCTTAATTATGTTTTGGAAAAATTGACCCAGGCTTCTTTTGAGTCTGCTGCTTCATCTTCATTACAGCATTGTTCTTGGAAGGCTGTTCTTTTGGCTCTTACTTCTGCTCCTGGTCCTTTCTCCTTCTGGATGTGCTTGTTACCTACTCTTATCCTTGGACTGCTATTCTTATTGGGGCTTTTCAGTTTTGAGGATTTTATGCCTATACATCACCATTATGCCCTACACCATGTGCAGGGAGCATACGTGTGTCGTATGGTGTACCCTTTATAACCAAAAGGCTTTGGTATACTGAGCGGATGTTGGGGTGCCCTTGGGAGGGAATCCCTATTATAAAGAATGCTGCAGCAATGAAGAGAAGGACATCTACTTCTACTGTTATGGTTAAGATTTACACAACTGTACTTTACATTGACATTGACTAGACTAAAACCTTTGTGAGCTTGCATCAACTGTTGATTTCCTATGAAGATAAAAAGGGACAGTCAGTGTCAAAAGAGAATTTCTGTAAATGGTTGTCTCGTGCTATTGCTGTTTTGTTACTCTTACCATAGCAAGTCATTTCCACAAAATGTTAGGGCTCAATCTGTGAAGGCTTTTGCTTCTGTGGCTTTTTGGAAATGGATAAACTCTATAAGTACTCCAGAGGTGACACATTGGTCCTCTGTGCATGCTTTTACAAAACTTTACAAATTAGATTATTTTTTTAGGTCCAGAGCAGATTTTGCTAGTACTATTTTCCAGGAGCTCATAGACTCTGACACTTCTTCCTCTTTCATTTATTTCTAAGGTCTGGTAATCTACCCATATAGCGTAGACTATGGCAGCAGTAATCTAGTGAACATAATACAATTGTGCAAGTTAACTTATCACAACAGTAGATGCTCAAATAGATCACTGTTGCAGTAGGAACACCCTCTCTCCTTAACCCTTTTTAAATTTTATTTATTTATTTGCCATGGTATGGATATTTTCACTTACCTTTTTTCCTAGCATGTACCTAAAAGACAGGGCTCTAGCTTCCCATACTCTGATGCAAGAAAGCTCTGAAGGTTTGTCAGCCTAACTACTGACTTTATACTACTATCTTTGTTGTTCAACAGTTAAAATGCATGGAAGGTGCCCTAAAACATTGGATGCTGGACAGTTCTTATATCCTTGGCAGGATGTAAACAGTGATCAATTCCAACATCTACTGTTGTGGTACATTAGCTTACCCAGCTATACTTTGTGGTTTGCCATACGGGTGACCAAGCACGAGCACTAGATGGTAACTGGTGAAGTTCAAGACAGCCAAGCCTGTGCTGTCATGGTGCTTAGCAGCAGTAAAGCCAAGGGGAATTCAATGTGTAGAGGTGTGCTTCCCCTCAGAAGACAGCAAAATTGAAGCTACCAAGGGGGTGCTTCCTAAGGTGTGAGGATAGGCCCCTCAGGCTGCAAACTGCCCTGATCTCTACCACTTGAGGATCGCCGGGAAGCAGAAGGAGCTGATCAAAAATTCCCAAGGTAGAATAAATGGGCCATAGGGTCCTACCCCTGCCTTGTTCCCATGTCACCTGAATGAATGGGCTGATTGAATGTTAGCAGTGGAGCCACTGTTCAAGGTCCTGGGGGTAAATGCAAAAAGTCTTTTTATAGACTACCAGATTTGTGTAGCTTTCCCTAGGAGCAAATGTAATAAAGAACACTTTGCCTAGCTGATGTAGAAAAAAGCTGGAGGTCTTGATGCAAGCTTTGGTCTTGAGTGTGTGACCAGCCAGCTGCCATTGTCAGGAAGATTCAAACTCCCAGGAAGAGCAATAAAAAGGAGCTCTGCCATAAGGAATCACTAGAGCATGAGAGGAACCTATCAAGGATTTACATATACAGGAGACAAGATGGAAGGGCGGTGCAGCAAAGCCACTTTGCTTGGAATCCAGAGTCTACTACTCAGGGGAGGACAGACAGAGATGGTGTGGGAATTGTGGATAAGGTGAAACTGTTGAAGACAATGAGGGATGTCATCAGAATTAGAGACAGACTCATGACAGTCAGACTTCATTGTAAGGATGGAGCACTATTCATAATCTCAGCCTATGCCCCAAAGCAGGGTTCACATAGTGAAAAAAAGAGTGCATACAGATAACAGTTACAGGATCAGGCAGACAGAACAAGATATGAGGACTGCTTGGGTCTGCATAGGTGGGGAAACCAGAATAAAGAAGGAGAGGTCATTCTAGACTTCTGTCTGGCAAATGTCTAGATCGTGGCCAGCACATAGTTTTATAATTGAGACAGCCACAAGATGCCAGACAAGAGTGATCAAGAAGCAACACAAGTAGACTTCCTCCTAGTAAGGAAAGGGCACTGGAGTAGAATCAGCAATTGCAAAGTCATTCTCAGTGAAACAGTTGGCCCACAGCATAATCCTCTGGTTGCCACAGTCAGCTGTAAGCAGTGGTCAGAGAAGGCTATAAAGCCAGCAGAGTCTAGGCTGAATACCTGGAAGTTGACTGGAGAGAAAGTGCAGCAGTTCAAGGAATTACTTGGGGCTCTAGTATCTGTGGAAGAAGAATGGTCTCTCCTCAAAACAGCATGTGTGGGGACTATAGAACAGATATGTGTCTGAGCCAGGCATGGAAATAAGGTACATAAGGAAAGTTGTTGGTGGATTGCAGAAGTCCAGGAAGTCATCAAAAGAAAGGAGGAGTGCATGAAAATGTAGGAGATAGAAAAGATGGACCAGGCTAGGAGGGAATAGTGGTTGGCGAACAAAGAGGCTAAGAAAGGATTTGGGATAGGAAAGAATAATTCATCAGAGGCATTCTACCAGCTTCTGGAAAGTGACTTTGTATATGGCACAAATAAACTGTATCAGGTTACATGGCAAAGACAGAAAAGATAAAGAAAATAGACACCCTTGATAAGGGATGCCAGCATCAGCCTCCCAGGACATCAAAGGCAGATGGAAGGAATACTTCCATCAACTTCTAAATGAAGAAAACCACACAGAAGCTATACTACCCCAGATGTATCCTACAATGAAAGAAGAGGAGGTGCCTACCACAGAAGTAATAACAGCACCAAGGAAAATGAAGTCAGGGGAAAGCAGCAGACTCAGGCAAGGTCACAGCAGACATGATCAAGATGTTGGGTGAGATAGGGGAGAAATGACTGCTGGGGGTACTCATAGCAGTATGGAGAGAAAGGCATATCCCAGATGACTGGAGAACAAGCATATTACATCAAGGGCAGCAGCAACATGATCTGATATAAGAAGACTTGCTTGGTTGAGAATTTAACCACTACTAGAGAATTTCAAGGAGCAAAGTCTTAATGTGTCCATAGACAGTAGTTTGCTGGCTTGGTCCTCCCACACAGGATATAATAATGAAGTTAGAAGAAAAAAGAAAGACCATTGCAAGTGTTATAAACAACTCTCCCATTCCCAGGTACAGGAAAAATTATTCATCCAAACAATGGTTATTCTAGTATTATCAGAGTAAGGGGCCAGAAGACCATTCAGAAAGTGACCAAAGTTCAAAATATTTGCCATTCAGTCCCTCCTCCCCCTGCTGATGTCTACGGGTTCTATGATAATCCTGTCTTTTAGACACCTGTATTCATGTTTTCCTTATGCAAAGAACATAGGAGTTTCCTCAACTTCAGGTGACTCCCACATCTAGTTTGCACCCTTGTATTCTGGGCTTTTCCTCTGCAACTACTAGGCACCCATCCCTACAGCTGCTTGAGTAACTGCTTACTACAAGGAAAACTGCCTTTTCATTCTGACTTCAGCTAAGAGCTTGGGTACTTGAAATAATCAAGTCCATCCTCGTATGGGCTAGCCAGGGCCTAGGAATTCAGTAACATATTTTTCCAGGTTATACATACCTCCCACTTTAACCACAGTGATTTGCTGGCTCCTTTTCTCTCGTTTTTTTGTTACACCTTGAACTTGCATCAAAGCAGTACCCAAGGTACATTTATTTGGAAATGGTACTGCAAGTTGTCATTTATTTGCTTCATTTGGTAATTGCCAAAGATGGAAAGTCATCATGGGAAATGAATTGTTTTTCCCCTCTGCAGCTTAGGTCATTTTTTTAATTTTGTTTCACTGCTATCCCCCCCCCCCCCCCCACACACACACACACACACACTCAACACATTTTTTTGCTGAAGTTTTTTATTGGGTTTTTACTTGTCTTCACTTTTTTACCTTTTACATTTTAATTGCTTTAGGTAGACATCTGCACTATTGACTGATACAGTGCTTCTGGACCATGTTAAGATGGTTGAAAAGTGGACAAGTAATTTTTGTTTTTCCTTGGCCTTGTTTAGAACAGTTTTCTTCATTTGGTAATTGGGATTTATTTTGCATAATGTTTGCCTGAGGAAAGTTTCTGTATCAGCTTAGGAGTAGAAAGCAAGCAAGACAGATTGCTTAAAAATTATGTGGAAGTAAAATCCCCGAGAGAGCATGAACTGGGAGTGAAGTGTCTGGAAGATCAACATTGCAGGGTCAAAGTAGTACCACAATAAAGGATAGAAAGAATAGTTTTTTTTTTTGTAGAATGTGTAAGAATGTTCCAGGTGCCTCAGGGTGTGCAAACATCCCACCTCAGACCTTGACAAGCTGAACTCTGTCAACCTCCATATCGAACACTTCCCACCAGAAATCTCTAGACATACCCTGGGATAAATTCAGGGAGTCTGAGAGAATAAGGGAAGAAAGGCACTAGTTGGTTTACTGTCACACATGCTCAATTACCAGTGAGAGCTGGCTGACAAGCCAGCTACAAAGTCTTCCCTGAACACTTTCAAAATATACTGCAAGTTGAATGTGAACTCTAGGTCCTGGTTTTCATTTAAGTCTGCAGTTAAGGGCATGCTTCCATAATGTGTCAACCAGGAAGATGAGCTGGGGACTGTGTCCTAGGAGATAGCAAAGGTGTACCTGATCATTTCATATACAAAAGTTGGACACTTACCATAACAATGGACCCTGAAGGACTAGGCCAATCTTTATTGACATTGTCACTCTCCATTGGTGTGCCTCATTGAGGAGGTCACCTTGATGCAATAGTTGTAATATGCAAGGGATTTGAAGAGAAAAGGGGCCAAGCATTGTGGACAGAGGGTGGAAGTTTGTACCATGCAAAAAAAAATCTCTGTCAAGTTCCTAGGATCTGGGCAGCCATGTCAGTCAACAACAGTGATCCTTTAGATCTGTCATTATGACAGGTACATAACTTTCATTGGTCCTTCAACCTCTCCAAGTTCAGCAGGTCTCTGCTACAAACAAGGTTTTTGTATGTGTCAGCTTGGACACAAGTCTAGCAAGGGCTTTCATGCTACAAGAAAAACAGAAAAAGTAATCTTATTGAGGTAGGTTTTTATATTACTGTCTCAAAGGCAACCATGCCAGGAAGGTTTTCTCTGAGACTGGAGGTCCATGACATCCATCATCATTATGGTGCCACTGGCAAGACTTTGTATGCAAATATCAAGTGGTACCATAAATAACCAATAGAACATCCTCACTCCAAGAAGAAGCTACAGACCTGCCGTCTGTAAGGTATTTTCGGCTCCTTACTGCAAAACTAGAAATGTACTTACAGTTGCTTAATACAAGGCTTGAGAGGGCAGCTTTAGCATGGATAAACTTAATTTCAGGTTAGGTAATGTCAGTGAGTGCAGCCATCAATTTGGGGCAGTTGCTGTTATTGGGAGGGATAAACATTTTTTGGAAATTCTTCCTAGTTTTACATGTAAGTTATAAGGAGATGGGGGTGCTGAAAATCTGTTTAATATTTTGAGTGTTTTTGTTAAAGCTTTAAAATGTGACATAGGTTCAAATGGAAATGAGAAGAAGCAATTACAAAGAAAGTCTTAAAAGGAGACATAGCTTCAAATGGAAATAAGAAGAAGCAAGTACATACGGGATCAGGCAATGTCTTCATGTAAGCAAAAAGTTGGAATTGTACATTCAAAAGCAGTGTCCTGTATAATAGCTTTCAATCAAAATGGCTACCCCATCCATGTCATGGAATATAAATCGCCTTACAGGTATAAAAAAAACAGAGTATTGAATTATATTAAGAGATGCAAATAATTTTGAGGAAGATAACATTTGGAAAGAAATTTTCTTGGGTGGTGAAAGCCAGGGAACCTTATTGGCTAGGCTTATATAGGCTAGTACCTACCTATGAGCATGTGAATCTGACAAAGAAAGGATTTTCTGGGTGGACATTTAATAGAATATTAAGGACAAAGAAAAAGCGAGTGATAATACTGGTCACTAGAGGGGCTCCAGTAGTGATAGAAGGGGTAGGGGTAATACTGGATTTTTCATAGTAAGGAGTTACTGATGGGAGTGAGAATTTGCAGACATGATCCACCTAAAACTGCTATTAATGGAGTTTAAGATTTTTTTTGAGAAATCAGTTATCAGTGAGGAATGTCATTGTGGCTGGGGACTGGAGCTTGATTTGCAATACTGAGGATGTATTAGGCACCTAGAAGAGAAAATACAACAAAAGAAGGTCGGTTTTGGAAGAAATATACAAGTGTTTGTTCTAGAACATGTAAACTCAGTAGTTGGAATAAAAGAGAAAATTTACAGATTCCCCATTTTACAAGAAATGAGCTAGACTGGGTATGAATTATGTCTCACAGGAGTATGCATATTTAATTGAAAGCTTTGACACATCTAATATATGTTTCAGATCATGTACCACTAAAAATAAGAGAAAGATGCAAGATAATTAAGTAAAAACAAAAAACTGTTGCTTTCCCACTTAACTGATGGAGAGGAATTTAAGCAGTGGGTAATGGAAGTGATTGGAGAGTTATTAGTAACAACGAACTTTTCTTCAGAAGGGATAGCTAAGGCTCCTATACATAGCACAAGCAGAAACCTATAATTCCAAGTGTAAAAGGGTGATGATGAAATAGGGGAAGTTCAAGAAACAAGGAGAGACTGGGATCTTGGATGTAGGCCTTTAGGGAGAACAACAATAATTATACAGAATATTGTATCTTTAAAGTAGCAGAAAGTATCCTAAGAACTAAGCCAACACAGGAATGGAGAAAAGAGATTCTGCTGATAGTGATGATTTTAATTAAGGATATAGAGAATAGGCAAGATGGGGGCTGGAATGTATTGGAGAAAGCTGGCAAAGCAAGCAAGGTATTATTAGGAGCAAATAACTATAGAGTGGAAAGACATCAAGAATTTATTTGGACTGCAGGCTAGAGATTGCCTTCCCTTTTGAGGAGTAATATCAGAATATAGGCAAACAGAAAGGAATAAGAGGATCCTGAGTAACAGACCATCACTTGTAGAGTTTTTAGTAGAATCTAGAACACAAGCTGCTGTTAAAAAAGATAATTAGTAAAGCATATAAAATAACTGCGGGAATCAGTTAGAGGAGGTTAGACTCCAAAGAAATTTTCCACTAAGTAGATTGCAAATGTTGGCGGTGTGATGAGGAAGAAAGAGGTAATTAAGAACACATTTAAAGTCTGCCAATTCATTACATTTCCAAAAAAAGTTCCTTGTAGACTACTCTGTCAGAAATACTGGTTAAACAAATTTCTGTAACTAAGGGAATATTTTTTAGCTGTAGTACAGAATTGGAGTTGCCTAGACATAGTAAGGCTTCGTTGAGTTTAATTCTGGAGGCTGCCAAACAAGGAATTACTGGAAAATGGAAATCAAAATGTCTAAACCAACCATACTAGGAAACGTGAATATATAGTAACAGAGATAAAATAACTGTAAATGGGATATTTAGAAAAGGATAAGAGCAAATTACATAAAAATGGGAATTGTGCATGCAGAATAATGTTTTTGGAGGAGAATGAAGTTTGAGGGGAATGCAGGAATTGAATAAGCTATGTAATATTTGACCAACAATGACTATAAAAGATTGTGATGTATAATGTTTGCAACTGAAACTGTCTTTTTTTTTTCATTTATATAAATGTATGAACTGCCTATGTCATAACTGACAATTCAATAAAAATGTTTTTTGCTTAAAAAAAAAAGAATAACCATATGTAGCTAAATGAAATGATTCAAGGAGAAAGCACACTCAGGCTATTAAAAGAAGTAAAATGTTAAGACAATTACATTTATGGTTTAGTTGTTGCTTATGATTCTGTGTGCAAACAATGGGCACTTAATGGCTAAGGTGACAATTGTGAACTTTTGAATGTTGTAGAACAGTTGTGGGCTGCTCGGAGGATTAGACAGTAATCCAAGAGCATATTATTTTTCATCACACAGCTACAGGCAGTTGCATGGGCACTTGTATATTATATTCATAACACTTACTAAACAAGGTCTGTGGGGAAGGGAGAATATGCATAGAGATGTAGGTCAAAATGCCTGCATCTGTACAGTGTACACAACAGTAGCATGTCAATACACAAGGTAGCACACTAAACCATTGTAAAATTCCTTACTTATAACAATCAAAAACAGCAAGAGAAAGCTCAGAAGAACACTGGAACTAATAGCAACACATAGGAATGTCTCCTCAATAGCAAACACATACAAAAATATACACACATATCAAGATACATACATATATATAATACATACAGCTAGCAAACACAACCATAGAACCAGTCATTTATTTTTCTCTTCTGACACCAGGGTGTAAAAAGTAATTCAAATTCAAAGCAAGGTCACTAAAATCAGCTAGAAACAGAGCAGTATGTTATAGTATATACTTAGCTCTAAGTAAAAGTTAATTAGCTAGGTGTTCTTTGCTTCAGTAGCAGAGCCAGATCTGATTTAAGTTGTTTACAGTCTGGAAACATTTATTACAATGGAAAATCACAAGAAAGGTTCTTATTTATAACAATGGAAAACAATAAGAGAAACCTCAGCAGAACACACCAACAACAGCTACATGCTATAATTTCAACTTGATAGCAAACACAAGCCTAGAATCTTTTCTTATCTTCTGCCAGCAGAAAACAATAATTTAAATTTGAAGCAAGGCCATTAAAATTTGTGAGAAACAATGCAGGCCATATTAATATACTCAGTTTTTAAACACCTTTATTAAATAAAAATTTACACAATGACAAAGGTATACATACCTTATTAGAAAACAAACTATAGTGTCATTTTCATCACTTTTCATGCAGTATGCATATATGTTTTCTTTTTAACCATCATTCACTCTGACATTACATAAATTGCTGAGTTCCTGCCATCCCATAAACCTCACTTCTCCTGAACATTAATCTGCATGTATTGTTCCCACAAATTCCATTTATATATAATTTCTATTTACTTTTTCTAAAATATTTAATAGTTTAAGTACATTTGGTTTAGATTTCCATTTTCTAGTTAAGTGTTTATTTATTTATTGTAGCCAGTAACACTAAAGTTAGTAAGGCTTTACTATGTTTAGGCAAGTCACAGCCTATGTCTCAGCTCAGCCAAATTATTTCCTTAGATACACCATTTGATCCCCTAATATTTCTGATAATTTACTCATATAAATTTTTTAAATATGTCAAATTGTTACATTTCCAAACAAAAAGGTGCTAAATTACCTGTTTCATTCCTATCACACCTCCATTTGAAATCTACCCAATATATTCAGTGATTATAATGAAATCAATCAAAATAATCTATTAATAGATCCAGAAGAAATAATTAAAATATTTATCAAAATATAAAAACTAAACTATCTAATGACCAAATGAAATGAACTGACAAACCAATCTCTATGTCTGAGCTTCAAATTCAAATTTCTAAACTAAAACCAAATCTAGCACCAGGTAATGATGGGATTATATCTGAACTTTATAAGCTGTTACCCAAAGAAGCCCTAGACATACTACACATGTTTTTGTTTTCTATAGTCAAGCACCTAGCTAAAGTTCCTCCTTCCTGGAAATATACTCATCTCTCCAATTTTAAAAACTGACAAAGATCCTACTGAAAGCTCTTCATACAGGCTGATTTCACTTTTAAATGTGGATTATAAATTGTTAATGGCAATTCATGCTAATAGATTAAATATGTTCTACAGTTCATGATTGAATCTTGATATTAATAGTGCTTTTGACTCGGTAAACTGGAAATATCACTTGTTGGTTTTAGAAGAATATAATTTCTCAAGTAACTTCACACATCTTATTAATCTTCTTTATATTGATTGTTTTGCATATGTTAAAATAGGTACTTTTACTTCTGATTCTATACAGAGTTTGAAATAAACCAAACAAGGATGTCCTCTTTCACCTCTGCTTTTTATAGGTTTATAGGTTGGTACTAGGCTATCAGCCCTAGGGCCTATACAAGCCTAGCTATAACAATTCCCTGGCTATTTCTTCCTACAATATTTATTTCCCTGGACTCCTGTCTAGCAGGGTGACTGACGTGATCTCAGGGTAAAGTTCCTATCTCCCATCCAGTCATCAAGGTTCCTTTTGAAGAGGGCCAAGGAGGTGCTCTGCTTGACATGTATGGGCAATCTATTCCATAGTAGGGGGAGTCTCTGGGTCAGGAACCTATCCCTCCAGCATGCTTTGTTTATTGTGATGACAAGGTTTAGGTCCCTGGAGCATGTGGTTCTGATGGATTGGGATTTCTTTAAGTGTAGCATGTCCAACAGCTCTGGGTTTGACATGGCCTTGTATGTTAAGCAAAGATCACCTCTGAGTAGACAATATGTGACCGAGTATAGCTGGAGTTTTTTTAGTCAGTCAGCATAGAGCATCTGCTTTAGGCCTGTGATTCTTTTAGTGAGGTGTTTCTTAGGCCTTTCCAGTTGTTGTAGATGTCTCATGAGGTATATACCAAATGGGGCATTGTACTCTATGATGGGTCTACTGAGGGATGAGTACAGTAGGACAATGACCTCCTTTTTTCTGGATGAAAAGCCCTTAGTGATGAGGTGTGCCACATAGAAGGATTTCCTGACTATTGTGGTTATCGAAGGTGAGACCACTGTCCACCTGTGTTCCTAAGTCTCTTATCACACTTTTGGTGTTTAGTGTACTGCCACCTATGTGGTAATTCATGGGTACATGGTTTTTCCCAAAGGGGATAACTATACACTTCTTGAGCTTGAGCCCATGGCTCTGGCACCAAGCATCTTTTTCTGTAAGGCCCTTTTGTAGAATATCCACATCATTTGTAGATTCAATAATGGCTCCCAATTTGCAGTCATCTGCGAACTTTGTTAACCAGAATCCCTCAGTGTTGGCCTGTATTTCAGAGAAGTAGATGCCAAACAAGAGCGGTCCCAGGACTGAACCCTGAGGTACTCCACTTGTCACTTGTCTGGAGCTGGATTTGGAGTTGGCTACTTTTACAGTGTGGGTTCTGTCAGTAAGCCAGTTGGCAACCCATCGAGTGACGTAGGGATTTATGCCCAGCTTAGTAAGTCTATCTATGATTCCAGAGTGGGGGATGGTGTCAAAGGTCTTGGCGAGGTCCAGATAGGCTGTGTGGACTGCCTTACCCTCGTCCACAGCTCTGGAGATTGATTTGAAGATGTCACTCAGATTCAGGAGACACGATTGGCTCTTCATGAACCCAAACTGGGTGGGGTACAGAGTTTGAAGTTTGCCAATGTCTTTGTTTATAAGTTCCATGGCCTTGCAGATCAGACTAGTTAGACTCATGGGACAGTAGTTTCCATGATCCAAGGTGGATCCCCCTTGTGGAGTGGGATAACTGTAGCTGTGCGCCACTCAGTGGGCATGAAGCCTGAGGTGAGGCGATGATTAAACATGACACTTAGGTGAGGTGCCAGTTCATTTTGTAGTTCATGTAGTACACAGCCCGGGATGTCGTCTGGTCCCATGGATGCTGTATTCTTAGCTTTGGAGAGTGCAGTTTTTACCTATGTGGCCATGATTACCAGAATTTGGCAATCTTTCTATATTGAAATGGGCCCTGAGGGGGTGACATTGGCAGTGAATCGATCTGCCAGGATACTGGCAATGTCCTTGGGATCAGTATATTTAATGCCATTCTGTTGTAGCTCAGAGCAGATCTGAACATTGCCATTTAGATTCTTGACATAGCTATAGAATGCCTTGTGGCTGCCTTTGGAATCTTTAGCAATTTTATTTTTGTAACTAGCTTTGGAGGATTTTATGAGGGAGCTCAGCTCCTTACTGAGGCTGGTAAGGGAGTTTTTTGCACCCTGGGATTTTCCTCTTTTCTGCAACAGTTTCTTCCTTCTGTTGTATAGTTTGTTTATGACAGGGGACCACCAGATTGGCTTCCTTTTTTTGGAGGAGAGAATCTTGGTTCTATTTGGGATGGCACGATTCATGCATGAGTGGATGTGCTCATACAGTGCTTTAGTGTAGGATTCGGCAGTTGAACTTTCAGTTCCTGTCTGCATGGGTGTCATGAAGTTTGTCACTTCTGACTTGAGTAGCATGAATTTGGCCTTGGAGAAGTTTTTTATGGAGGTTTCCTTACTGGGGGTTGGGATGTATATGTCAAAAATGATTAGCCTATGGTCATAACTAACCAACGAGGGGGTGACCACTGTTGTGGAGCATTGATTTCTCATGTTGGTAATGACCAGGTCCAGGATATTGCAGCCTCTGGTGGGACTATGGATTAGTTGATCCAGGGCATTGGAATTTATGAATTCCAAGAACCTTTCAGCAAAGGTGTTGGAACATGAGTAGTTTTCACAGTTAATGGCAGGGTAGTTGAAATCACCCAGTATTAGGGTGTATCTTAATATTTTCCAGTATGTTTAGAAAGGTGTAGTGAGAATTTTGGGGCATGGTGGGGGATCTGTAGCAAGCTACAATTTGGATTGCAGTCTTATCTAGTGTTAGTTGCACCTGCAGAATTTCGGATGCAGCAACTAGCCTGGAGCTGTGAATATCCTTGGTGAATATGGACACTCCTCCACCTTTAGTGTTTCTGTCCTGGTTTGGTGGCTGAAAAGTGTGGTAAGAGTTGTAGCCTGGTATTGCAGGGGTGCTCTCTGGAGCCTTGAACCAGGTCTCAGTTACTGCACAGATATCGATATTCTCCATTTTTAGGAGTGCCTCAAGAGAGTGCATTTTGAGGTTTAGACTTCTAGCATTACCTTCAGATTTTGCATACTTGTACCTGTTACGGTGGTGGTTTTGTCCTTTGATCCTTGCCTAAACAAGGCACGCAGACCATCTCTGGCAAAGCATTGTGGTTTGTCGATTATGCCATCCCAGGCAGACAGATACTGGATCCCCTATGAATGACACCAGAAGCTTAGCCAGTTGTTGAAGTCAATCATTTTGTCCTTATACTGTGGTATGATCCGAGAGCTATTCCATGTCTCTTTTCATGTAGTCCAGGGAGGTACCCTAATTATGGAACCATCTGCTAATTTTCTCAGATCAAATATAGATATAAAAGGTATTAAGATAAAGGAGAATTTAAACTCTAAAATTCAACTGTTTGCTGATGACCTCCTACTGACATTAAATGACAATGATAATTCTCTGCAGTTGTCTTAGCAATGGATGTATTTCAAAGAAAATCTGGTTTAACATTTAACAATGACAAAACAAAAATCCTACCTATAAATACAAATAAGAATAGAATCAAAAATAAATTCAATAAATATATTGTCAAACAGAAAATGAATTTAGGAATGATTATAACAGATAACATTAATGATATAATACATCATAATTATACTAGCAGTATAAACAATATAAAGAATACAATAGACAAATGGAATAAACTTTTCTTCATGATAGAAGCGAGGTTATCTATAATCAAAATGATTTTACCAAACATTTTATATATATATATATATATATATATATATATTATACAATCACTGTCATTACCCTCACAAAAAGTATATATTGTACAATCATTGTCATTACCCCGCCCTAAAAAAAGTATTAAAGAATTTAACACTTTAATTTTGAGATTTCTCTGATTTCCCAGTAAATCAAGAATTGCTTTAAACCATCATATGAGAGACTGGGCAGCAGGAGGGCTAGGGCTACCAGATCTAGAATTATATTCATTATCATCAGTTATAAAAGTAATACATCTTTAGATTAACAACACACAGCTAGGTGGAAAGAGGTTTTAGGAAATCTTTTTATAAACTGTAAACATAATAGACATTCTAATAATTATCTCATACTAAATAACAGTCTACATTGGTTATTAAATGATTACCTTATAGGGAAAAAGTCACCAAACAAGTGACTTGTATTTTATTTCTACTATTTTAAAAACTTTACAAAAATGTATATATAAAAACCTGGCATATAAAGCATGGATTTTCCTTATATTTCCTATGGCATATACCCAAAATAACATCTCCATCTCAAAGTAAGAAACAATGATCACAGTTAAAGAGAAAAATTTGCTATATTGGTTTCAATTAATGAAAGATGAAAAGCTGTTTTCTGTTGATTATGTTAAGAACAAATATAATTTAGGTAAAAACATGTGGCTAGATGTACAGTTCTGCAGACAACATGTAGAAATTAAGTTAATACAACCGAGGATAAGAGAACATATCACACATTTAATTGAATATCTAATATTCTTAATGCAATAAAACACATCTGGACAGGGTCTCTTATCTAGATTATATATAGAGTTGTGAGGAGAGAAACAAAAAGTTGCAGTGCGATTATTGGAACTATTTTACCCAAATTAATAACAAACCTCTCAGTGAAGAAGATAAAAAAAAATCTAATCTAACCAAACATACAACTTCATCTCTTAGATGGAATCTCTTTACTTGGAAATTTTTGTAAAGATCTTTCTTCACACCACATAAAATTGAATTAATGTTCAAGCAGAAAAAAAGTTTGTTGGAGATGTAAACAAGAACTTAAAGTGGATAGGCAACACGTTTTTTGACAGTACTGTCTTAACATCTTGTTAGACTGGGGACTTCCATTTTAAAGTAGTTATTGGGCATTATGCAGATTAAAAGGTAAAATATGTAGTGTCAGACATTTTAGAAAAGACAGTTAATAACCTTGCTGGTCAAGCATGAGAGATAACAGTTCCCAAGGGAAGGCTATAGACTGTTCTTTTTCTGTTCTCTTTCTCAAGGGAAGAATCAAGGGAATGTTAGAGGTAGGATATTCTCATTAAATTCACTATAGTACATTTAGGTAGACTAAGGCCTGAAAATAAGGAGTCAGACATGTATGCATTCAGTTTCAGAGAAAGACAGTTTATTAGAAAGGAAAGATAAGCATGAAATGTGCAGAAAATACAGAAATACAGAATGTTCTTTTCTCAAAGGAAAGATACAATCTTGCCAGCTACAGAATGTTCCTTAATGGAATGTTAGATTAAGACCAGGCCTGAAGGTGGGGAATGTAAAGCATTACAGGTTTTTGATATTATTTAACATACTTCAGATACAGTTAGGGAAGTCAGTTAGTTAGTCTGAACTGATACAGAAAAGATTAAGCTACAATACAGACACTCGAGCCTGAGTACAAAAGACAGGTCAAATAAAGACTGTTTTAGTTTACATTATTCAGGACAATCAGAATAACTTGCAGAAATTTTGGATATATTTAGCAGCACTGTTACTAATCAGCATTCCTACAAACTGTTATTATCAGCACTGTTAAAGACAGTATTTGGATATTGTAAACATCTAATAAAGTCTTATTAAATGAACTACAGTGTTTGGAAAATTCATTCTGAAAAGTACATAAAGGAGAGACTGGCACCTGTTCAGCATCGAGTTTGGTTAATTAACAGATAAAGACTTTTGTTTCAGTCTCATTTCAGTTGTTTCCAGTTAAAATCAGTATACTACAGTCAATCAGTTCTTACACACCTTATTGGAATAACATTAATCATGTTTTACAGTTTTTTTATATAAATTTGTTTTATTTAAATCACTAATCCTTTTAAAACTCCTATTCCTATATGTGTTAAAAATGAAATATCGCATTTGTGGTCTATACTATCTACAGTGAGAAAAGTGCAGTGGTGCAGCAGTAGCATTGTTGCATCACAGTAAGAGGTTCTCTGGTTCAATTTTAGGCTGGGGTACCTTCTGTGTGGAGTCTGCATGTCCTCCCTGTGTTTGTGTGGGTTTGCTCTGGGTACTCCGGTTTCCTCCCACGTTACAAAGACATGCATCTGGAGTGTTTCTCCCTGGGCCTCCACTGAAACTTGGCTTTATTCCAAGTCGGACTTTCCCGGTAAACAAATGTTAAATAAGTTTATAACTCAGAACTGAATGAACAAATCTACATTCTCCTTCAAAGAATTTATAAATCTTGCAACTGAAGTCTGTCACCTGGAAATCATTACAATTAAGTCAAGAACAACCAGGATTACCTCTTACTATAATGCATGGACAAAACTTAAGAGATCTGGTTGACAAGCAAAAATAACTGCATTTTAGATTTAATGTAATTTATAATAACTTGAATGACTTGATTAATGGACACTCCTGTAAATAGTATTTTTTTTCTTCTGTGTGTGAGGTTTAGTTGAACATTTTTCATTTATGTTCACAAATCTCTGACTATAAATATTGTTGTGACTATTTTACAAATTGAAAATCCAATAAAATTAGGGATACTCTGCAGAACAAAAAACTACTTAACTAATTCATCCAGGAAATTCCTGGCCTTTACACTCCTATTTCCCACTTTACTGTAAGGTTCCCCAGTGCTGCTTAACCTTTATGCTTCCATCCAAAATAAAGTAAACTAGTGCTATAATAAAACAGCAGAATGTTTCACTAACACATCAAACAAAACCCATAACTGCTTATCCCAAAAACAACTTGATTGGCTTGAATTATCAAAGCAATTCACATACAACTGATCCTAGTCCACAAGTATACAAACCATAACAAAGCGGCACAAATTAATATACAAACCATAATAAAGCAAAGTCTTACTAGACTTATTGCACACATACACCCCTGCTAGGCCACTTCAATCTGGAAACAAAATGCTCCTCACTACCTACAAACCACACCTGTCAGCAGGACACTGTCTCTATTCCTGCCTTCCAGCCCACTCCTCCAATTCTTAAACATACTACTAACCTTGCCCTATGCTGACTGGCTCAAGAAACTCAAACTCTACTCGGTCGCATACCGCTTACTCCAAGGAGACCTCTGTCTGACATACAAAGCTATGTCAAACCTGGAATTATTGGACATGCTCCACTTGAAGAAATCCCAATCTCCCTGAGCTACATGCTCTAGGGATCTAAACCTCGCCACAACAATAAATAGGACATGCTGGAGGGATAGATTCATGTCCCACAGACTTCCCATGCTCTGGAACAAGATTCCCATCCACATCAAGCAGAGCTCGTCATTAGCACTATTCAAGAAAAACCTTGATAAGTTGATGGGTGATAGGAAATTTACCCCTGGGATTATGTCTGGGGCAATGCTCGATAGAGGGGCAGGAATTTAACAATACATGGGTGGAGAAAGCCAGTACACTGTTGGCTAGGCTTCCTTTAGCCCTCTATGAACCTTTCCAATTTCAAGACCAGTCTATAAAAATGTCAATCTGACACCGGGAACTGTACATGCACAACCCTGAACAGGTCTATGTCAAGTAACTGACAATTCAGTCCATTAAAAAAAAATTAAAACCCAAACAACACCCACATACAACAAAAACAATGCTTTTGTAGGGGGGGCAAGCCCCCCTCACTGCCCCCACACTCCCTGCTAATTATATATACCGGCTCCAAGATCACACTACAGTGTATAAAAGGGTAAATTTCCTGATCCCTACTGTAACACAATTTCAATCAGAACAGTTCAGTAGACAAAATTGTCAATCATATGGTCTTGACCATATGGGTTTCAACAATTATTCCGTTTGATCTTTGGACATAGACCCCCCCCCCGAAACAGATGCATGACCACCTACTCACTATAACTTTCCCTTTCACAGTCAAAATTCACTAACACCTCCATATTTTAGTAAGTAGTAATGGAGTAACATCAAAAGAAGCTTGCACTTTAATGCTGCCATACTACTAATGTATGCTCTTCTACCTTTTCAGACTATTGCTATTTATTTTCCTCTTATGCCCTTCCATAATATTCTCATACTTCTAATAAGTCTCTTTCCATACTCAATTTTCCTTCCTGCTCATTACTCCTCCATCTCATTCTATTCCTCTAATTTGGTAGCAGAATACTCTATTTTTCAGCTCCATACAATATTAAAAATGTAGTCAATATTTTAAATAACTATGCATTAGTTTGATAGACATAGATTATCCACTTCTTCATTGTGTATTACTACTTGCAGTGCATATTGTATTCTTAATGTTTCTGTAAATGTATTTCAATCTGTGTTTTTATCTGTTGTGGGGATTTTCTACCCTTTTATATAATTACTTGTCAGCTGCAGTAAATGTTTTTATGTGCATTTTTGTTGAGCCTTTCTCCCTAACTCATTGTAAAATATTTAATCTGTTGCAGGGCTTTCTCCTCTTTTGTATACTTACTCAGCTACTGTTTAAATATTTTTGAATCTGTAATGTGGCTTTTCTCTGAAAATGGGCCACTGGTTTAGTCAGGCATTCCTGTTTATCAAAGAGCAAGTAAATACATACATTTTAAAACACTACCAGATCAGATCTTTTATTTAATAGTCTCCTACCCCTTTGTCTATAGTCTGATATCAGTCCCTGGTAGGAAAGCTCTTATGGTAGGCCAACCTTGTCTCATTTTTCCATAGATACAGAGTTTCTTTGAGAACTAATACTTCTTTTATGCCTAAAGTGATATGAGTGTACTTTAAGCCAAAATATCCATCTTCCTCTGTTCTTTACTGAAATAAAAAATGATAGAAAAAGGATTCTGTATACCTTGGATATCCACGGTCAGCACAGGTATTATTATTATTATTATTATGACTGAACAAAATCTTTCAGAACTTCCTATCAGTTTGTCTTACCTTCAGAAAAAGTGAACAAGGGCAACCTGTATCGAAGCAGACTATTTTCAGCTGATTGTATCAGACTATGACCTTTTGTTATTTCCACAACAACAAAACTATTTAAGAATTCCAGACAGCATTAAGGCACACTTTACCATGTCACTGACTTAATCTATGACTTTAGAAAGGGATGGACTCAGAATTCCAGAAGCAGCAACTTGGTCCACTACACATTATTTTACAAAGCAATACAAACTAGATTCTGTTTACAGGTCTAGCTCAGGCTTTGCTAGGATCATTATCTACCCTTCCACCTCCCAGATGTTTTGATCTATGGTAATCTACCCATGTAGCTTAGGCTACTGCCACAGTGATCAATATGTTTGGCTGCACACTGATCAACAGCTTAATTTCAGCTTTCCCAATGTGAAAACATACAATAAGAAATAAGAGCCAGTGATATTGTCAGCTTGGATAAAATTCAGTTACTGACTAATAAAGTAAGTAAACTGCCTAAATGCCATCAAGGAAAAAAATTAGATAAAAGAAAATCAACCAGAAAAAGTGAAGAGAAAACACTGGTTAGGAAGAATCTTGCAGCTGTTCAGCAAAAAGCAGTTCAAGCTTCCAATTTGGTACATATGGCTTCCAGTAATTTAGAGGAAAAGTAAATCAAATATACTCAGAGATGATTAAAATAAATGAAAATTGAAGGACTATATTAACTCAATAACAAAAGACTGGAAAAAAAAACAGAAGGAGCTTAAGTAGCCATTCAGATAAACTGATAAAAACTGCAAAAATCATAGGTTGAAATGAAAAGGATGAGTTTGAGCCTTCACAATAAGAGCGGTTAAAAATGGTACAGTTAAAAAACAGAGCATACATAGAAAACCAGAGATTTTGTACTGTACTAAAGAAACTGGAAGGAATAGACTGAATTAATTTTGTGAAAGCATAAATAAGCAATTGGACTGGTATTGCAAAGCAGGACTGGCTCATTGAAAGGACACTGAGTATATGCTCAAAGCCTGGTCAAGAGAATTGGGCAATACTTGTATTTGTAAAGATGCAACCACACCAACAAAAAGAATTAATCCTGACAAACCTGTGGTAGAAGGGAAAAGTATTAAAAACTGGAGACAACAGTGTTTTTGGAAAATAATTATTCTCTGTACACCATGCAAAAGGTATGCAAATGTATCCCATCATGCAGGGAGAGTTGAGTCAGGTGTGAGATTCAATCTGCTGTACCCAAGCTATCTGCAGAATACTTTTTCCTGGATGATCAAAGACATTTTTGGATACAGAAAATTTTAAGGAGGAAATAAAGTTGAGCCAGCAAACACAAGGGGACACTGCCAATAAAACCTTTTTCAATCAGCTTCATTGTCACAAATGAGTAGCAAAGACTCTCTATGTCCCACAGGAAAATGCTTGAGAAACAGAAAAAACACCCCACAGAAGTTGACTAGAAGAATCAGGAGGACCTTGAAGTAGAGTCTGGCATTGGGAGATGACGAACAGAAAGAAGACCCGTAACACTGAAATTATTGAATAAATGGGAGACTGACTATACAGCATCAATCACATTTGTGAAATATGGCTTTGCAAGAAAAAGTCGCTGAGAAAGACTGGACTTTTGTTGAGTTTTTTTAAACTTGTGGGTAGACTATAAACCATATATCCCACTTTATGTCATTAGTGTTTAGGACAACACTAAAAAGGTAAAAGGAGTAACTGTATAGGATTGTTTATTAGTATTTATATAAAACATGATATAAACTAATCCTATATAGTAAATCAGTTTTGTATAGTACCTTCTCAAGAGTATTTTAAATGTGAGAGGAGTTTTCGGTGGCTGTTCTGTGTGTCAAAGGTATTAAAGTAAACAAGTACTTTTTTAATTGTATGAAAACTAAATTTTACAGTACAGCAAGTGAAAAAGGCTGCGCAGAAGCAAGTATGAAATAATATGTTGTGATCTTGGACTGTTGGGGTGGGTCATAAACGTGCATTGATTATATAAGAATTAAAACAATTTTATTATTTTGTACAAGAGTGGATTGTCAAAAACAATGCTCTTGGCTTAAGATATAAACAAGTATTTTTGGGAGCAAGTAGGCATTACAAAATCATGAAAACCATAAAAAATGCTATGTTTTTTCTATCTGCAAGCTGTTCTTTTTCTCTCATTGCTGACTGCTTTTACATGGAGACAACCCATCTGTAGGTGTAAGCAATTAATTTTGAGAGTTCTTGAGCATTATTTGCCAAGGGAAATGAAAAAAATGTAATGTACATTGGTAAGCAGTTCAGTGAAACAAAGTTTGAAATTATGGGAAGTGAATAAGAGATAGGGAGCCACCCTAGCAGCCTTAATAATTTAATTCATTTAGTAGAACAGAATGGTGGAATTTGGAAGCGAAAAATACAGTTTGAAATTATGGGAGTGACTAAGGGATATCATCCACCCTAGCAGCCTTAATAAATTTAGTGCATTTACTAGAACAGTGTACAATTTAGTTTTACTTAAAGATAGCCAGTGCACTTCCTCTTAAGGCTATAATTTAATGTTTTCTGAAAGCATATAAGCTGTTTTTCACATCTGGGAAGAGATGGAGATTGTTACAGCAATTAGTATAAGTGAGAACGCAGACTGTAAGATGCACTTTAGCATGGGTAACCTTAATTTTAGGTTAGCTAATGCTGGATGGCGTAGCTGTTGATTTGGGGCAATTATTTCTAATTGGAGGGTTAAACTTCATTTTTGAAGATGAACATAGTTTTGTGTGTTTCTTCTAAGTTAATAGGGGATGAAGCTGCTCAGAAAATGTCTTTAGTTATTTGAGGGTTTTCATTAAAACAAAACAAGTCTTTAAAATGTGACAGGTTCAAATGGCGATGAAAAGAAACAACTGTATAAAATATCAACCTGACAAACAGTGTGTGTGTTTAATACAAAAGTTGGAAAAATACACATTCAAAAAGCTGCCACATATAATGGGTGTGAACAATATTTTTTTTTTATCATAATGGTGGTGTCATCCATATTATATTGGAATGTAAATGGCCTAAAATGTACAGACCTAAATTAAAGGGTATTAAATTATATTAAGAGCTGCAAAGTGCAAACAACAATGCTGCAAGAAACACATTTGAAAAGAAATGAACATGTGAATTTGACAAAAATGATTTCAGGATGGATATTCAATATAATATCAGGGAAAAAGCAAAAGGGTAGTAATAATATTGATTGCAAGAGGGGCTCTAATAGGGACAGAATAGTAAAAAAAAAGATAATAATGGTAGATTTGTCATAGTTAGGGGCTATTGGCAAGGAAGGGGTATTAAGCTGGTATATATTTATATTTCACCAAAAGCCTCTATTATGGAGTTTAAAAAAAATGGGAGAAATAGTCAGCTTTTAGCAGGGAATAATATTTATAGGTGGGGACTGGAACTTGATTTGCAACAGTGTGGACCAAGAAGGGAAAATATTACAAAAGAGGATAGATGTCTGATGAAATTTATAAAAATATTTGCATGGAAGACATGAATTCAGTAGTAGAAACTTAGGCAGAATGTACATATTATTCCCCAGGTACAATAACTGGGCTAGACTAGATAGAAATTATATTTCATAGGAACATGAGCATTGAACTGAAAGTGACACACATTTAATAACTATTTCAGATCGTACAGCAATAAAAAGCAAGATAAAAATGCAGGATAATGAAGTAAAAATGAGACACTGGTGCTTTCTCACCTACTTGTTAAACAGAGAGAAATTTAAGGAATAGGCAAGTATAAACTATTTGAGAGTTAGTGAGGATAACAGAAACTGAGTGGGATAAAATGAAAACAGAGTTTAAAATAGAGTAGAAATAAAGAGAAAAAAAGATATGTTAAGAATTATTTAGAGGGGCTGAGAAAGGTTGAAGTGTTACAGAATAAAGTGAATCTCTCAGAGCAAGAGGCAGTGCAACTGCAGAGTGTTAAAGAGAAAATAATGCAGTGTTTGGATAATATGCATGAATTTATAAAAATAACTTATAAGCAAATTTTTTTGATAACTCCAGAGTACAAAATGTTTAGCATAATGACTTAAGCTGCAGAAATGAGAAATGAGAAAGGATAAAGGGCTGTCACCAAACGTAGGGAGCCTTTACCAAGAAAAATAACCAGAGATCCTGTAGAAGTATTAGAGAGATTTCAGAACATTTATGAAAATGTGTATAAAGTAGGGAAATGTGGAAATCAAGAAAGATATCAAAGGGAAATACTTATGGGAGATTTAACTATGCCAAGTTTGGAGGTGAATGAGTCTCAACAGCTAACATTTAAGATAAGAGGTGACATAAAAACTGTGATGTACAATCAATCTTCAGGAAATCTCCAGGAACAGATGGTATCCCTATGGAAGATTGGAAGTTAGGAGAGAAGTGATAACAATATGGACGATTTTAACAGTATTTTAACAGGAGGGGAAAGTACCAGCATCTTTTAAGAAACCTGTGGAGGATGTATTACTTAAAGATCATAAAGACTCATCGGACCTAGCTTCATATAGATCTATTTCAGTTTTAAACCATAATTTTAAAGTATTTCTGTCTATACTAGCTAAAAAAATGAGAAATGTGTTGCAATTGTTGATAGATATGGATTAATAATTTTTTTTGGAGAAGAGGCAAATATTTGACAACATTAATAGAACAATGAGGATCCAGAGGGAAGCAGAATATAAGAAAATACTGATGTTGGTGGATCTTGATGCAGAGAAAGCATTTGACAGATTAAGCTGGGATTTTATGAGTAGTGCAAAGGAAACATTTGCATTCCCTGATACAAAATTGATACTAATTAGGATTATATATGAAGGATCGGAGTTAAGAATTAAAGTGGGAGGGTAACTCTCTGATACATTATGCTTGAACAGAGGTACCAGGCAGGGTTGTTTGCTTTCCCATTTATTTGCTTTATATTTAAAAATAGTGGCAAAGAAAGTAAGACACTTAAATTCGTGGACATAATTGATATGGTAATCAAAGAAAGTTGGCTTTATTTGCAGATGTTATTTTGTACCTGACAAATCCATAAAAGGACATCTTAGTGTTGTGAAGCATTTTAAGACAGTTTCATGCCTTTTAAGGATATAAAATTAAGCAAAACCAAAGGCTATATCCATTATGTACCCACACAAACTGGTTCAGCAATACCTATATTTATGGGAACATAAGTGATAAGAAGTATTTAGGTATATGGATTAAAAAGGCTTCTGCTATGGCAGCTAAGGATATGTGGGACAAAAGCTGAGAAACTGAAAGCATTTTTACAGATGTGGATAACAGATACAAGCAGTGAAAATGTTTTCAGTCCCTTTAGTTTTATATGCAGGTTAGACATATTCTTAACCAGAAGAGAAGCTGTGGACAATAATAAAGAGTTGAAGGAATTAATCTGTGAGAGGAATAGAACAAGAGTTAAGAGGGATAAGTTGATACTTACAGTAGACAAGGTGGTTTAGGATTACCTGATTTGAAAGAATATTTTTAGAGCTACACGGTTAAGGCTCATATATATAACACAAGCAGAAGGTTATAATTCAAAAGTAAAAATGGATTATGATAAAGTAGGTGGGGGTAGAAGTTCAAGAAATAAAGAGTGTGTGATCCTTAAGGAGAATAATATCAACCATACAGAATATTATATTCATAAAGTAGCAGAAAGCTTTGTAAGAACTAAGACAACACCAGAATGGAGAAAGATTTTGCCAGTATGAATGACTGCGAGTAAGGGTATGGAAAATAGGCAAGAAGAGGCTGGAGTTTACTGGAGAAAACTGGCAAAGGAATAACTAGACAAGCAAAGGTAACAGAGTGGGGTGAGGCCAAGATGCGCTAGAGTCTGCCTTCTTTACCAGGAACTGATATTAGAGGCTAGGCAAAGAGAAAGGGGGACAGGGGATCATTGCTCTGGTAGGGTCTTTAATCGAATCTACAACATAGGCTGCTGTTACAAAGGGGGTAATTAGAAGGGCATATAAAACATTGCATGATAACTTTAAGAATCAGAGGAGTTAAAAAAAGAATGGGAACAAACACTGGAAAAGCAATTTACAAGGGAACAATGGGAGGATGCATGTATGCTTCCCAAGTATGCATCAAAGTTCAGAATGTTTAGAATTTTAAACTGGAAGTGTTTGCATAGGTAATTATATATCCCAAGAAAATTTCAAATAATTTTCCCTTGGGTAGATAGCAAATGTTGGAGTTGTTATTGTGAAGAAAGAGGTACATGGAAATATATTTTTGAGAGTGTACTGAGTTGGCAAATTTAAAAAAAAATCCTAAAAAGTAGTCTGTCAGAAATATTGAACGAGCAAATGGCAGTAACTGATTTTTTTTTTTTTACCAGACGCACAGGATCTGAATTGGCTAGACATTGTGCAGCCTTGTTATGTTTAATTTTATTGGCTGCAAAAAAAGCAGTTACTAGAGTATGGAAATCAAAGTTTAAACCATCTGTATTTGAAGTATTAAACATTGTAATACAGAGAGAATAACTGGAAGAGATATCTTTAGAAAAGGGAATGAGTAAATTAGATAAAAATGAATAGAAATTGTGGGAACAGTTCATGCAGAATATTGTTCAGGAGGAAGAGTGAAGTTTAAGGAAAGGCAGGAATTGAGCAATTTATGTAACACTGGACTGATTATATAAAGAAACGTGAAATATAATGTATGTAAAAGGAAAAAAAAAGTTAATTTGTTTTCTATACCTTTCTATTAACATGTTTGCCTAAGTCTTAAGTGATAATTTTATAAAGGTGTTTAAAAAAATATGATGAACATAGGAAATTCACTATAAAAGTAAATGTTCAAATGCTCACTGCTGCAGTAGCTGCTCCCTACCTCCATCTCCCTATTTCTGTGTATTTTTTTTATGCCAGGCAGTGGACATGAATGTTTTCCTTTCCTAGCAATATCATCTCTGGACTTACACCCAAACCTGTCTTTTAGTCAGCTGTCCAGTGGTAAGGATAGATGGAAGGTGTTATATCCTATGCAGGATATAACCAATACAGCGTAGGCTACTGCAGCAGGGTTCACCTGAACATCTACTGTTAGGGCAAGTTTATTTACTCCACTGTACAATCTCCAGACAAATATGGAAAGGAATATCCATAAACAAGGATTTTACTTCCAAACCAGTCACAGAAAGTACAGCTGTGTACCTACCATAAATGTAGATGTTTGAGTGTATTCACTGTTGCAGTCATTACAATTGGGTTATCCTGCTAGCAGGCTACCCACAGTCAGCCCGAGTTCCAAAGTCTAGGTCCAGCATCGGTTGCTGTCGCCTCCTCCCTGACGTCAGTGCGCCAGGGGTATAAAAGCTGCAGCTGACGCCATTTTCTTCAGTTTTTCTTGCCCCAGATGTCAGGTGCCCCTAAAATGGTAGACTAAATTATGCCAATAAGCATGCATATACAAAAATCAACTTTTCCTTCATCTACAAGCAAATACACCACATAGGTTGTATAGAATAGAGAAGTACAGATAAGTCCCAGCAAGGTAAAAAGGGGGATGGTGGGAGGGTAACCTGGACTGCAACAGTGAATACACTCGAACATCTACATTTATGGTAGGTACACAACTGTACTATGTTCATCGTGTTTCACTGTTGCAGTCATTACAATTGGGTTGAATCCCAAAGCTAAGGTTGGGAGGCTGGTGCTAAATAGGATTAGGAGAGGCTATCAGGCCCTGCAGAACTGCAGTGGCAAAGCCTGCCCTGGACTTAGAGTAGAGAGGTAAGTGATAGTGCTTTGTAAAAGTATGCACTGAACTCCAGGTTGCAGCCTCTAAGATGTCTTTAGTTGGTATTTCTCTGAGGAATGCTGCTGAAGTAGCTGCTGCTCCGGTTGAATGTGGCCTAATGCCCTTAGGCACTGATTTGCCATGCTGTGAATAGCAGAAATGAATGCAGTGGCCTATCCACTTTGAAATAGTCTGTTTTGAGATAGGCTTTCCTTGTGATCCTGCAGCATATGCTACTAGAAGTTGTTCCGTCTTTCTGAAAGCTTTGGTTCTGTCCAAGTAGAAGCATAGCTGCCTGTGAATGTCCAAAGAATGCAGGCGTCTCTCACCCTTATTCTGTGGGTTTGGATAAAAAGTAGGCAAATGAATTGTTTGATTAAGGGCCACACTGGACACTACCTTAGGCATAAATGTAGGGTTTGTCTTTAGAGAAACCCTGTCAGGATGTAAAATGATAAAAGGTTCCACAGCCATGAGTGCCTGTAACTCTGAGACTCATCTAGCAGAGGTAATTGCTAGAAGCAGAGCGGTTTTCCAGGATAAGAATTTTATATCAGCTGCAGCGGCTGGCTCAAACGGAGACAGTGTGAGTTTTTCCAAGACATAGTTGAGGTCCCATGCAGGTACTGGTGCTCTCCTTGGAGGTCTTATGTTTTTGGCCCCTCTGAGGTACTGCCTTAGTAATGGATGAGAAAAAATAGGTGGTTCTGTATTGTAATGAGCTGAAAAAATGGCAGAGGCATGAATTTTAATTGATGAAAAGGAAAGGCCTTTATCCAGCATCTCAGTTAAGTATTGCAAAATCTGAGGAATATTTGGAACAGTCGTGTCAATACCTTGTGCCTGGTTCCAAGCACAGAATCTCTTCCATTTTTCTGCATAATATTTTCTGGTGCTAGGCCTCTGGGCCTCCAAAATAACATCCATCACTGCTTTAGAGAGAGAGGTGTGTCTTGAATGGCTACATTATTCGCCATGCTGCCAGGTTTAAGGCCCCGAGTTGGCTGTGCAGTATCATACTGTCTTGTTGGGTCAATAAGTGAGGAATTTGAGGTAATGTCCAAGCTGGGCATTGAGACAAGCTCTTTAGGATTGGGTACCAGTGCTGGCAGGGCCAGTCTGGGGCAATCAGTATCATTTTTGGCTTCTCTTGTCTGACCTTGAGGAGTACCTTGAGGAGGAGAGGCAGAGGAGGGAAGGCATAGACTGTTAGGTTTTTCCAGCTGAAAGATAGAGCATCCACTTTCCATGCTTGCTTGTGATAAGTCCTTGTGCAGAATCTCTGTGGTTGGCAGTTGTGAGGGAAGGCAAATAGGTCTATGTCTGGGCACCCCCAGTTCCTTGTTATCATGCTGAAGACTTGTGGATCCAATTTCCATTCATGGGGATCCATTATGTTTCTGCTTAGTTCGTCTGCCAGAGAATTCATCCTTCCTGGCAGGAATTGTGCTTGCAGATGTACTGGGTAAGTCAGTGCTGTGTCCCACAAGTTCATGGCTAGTCTGCAGAGGGGGTAGGAATGCGTGCCCCCAGCTTGTTTATGTACCACATGACTGTAGTATTGTCCGTCTTTATCAGTAGTTGTCCTGGATGAAGTATATCCTTGAAGGCTGTCAGGGCATTCTGAACAGCTAGCATCTCTTTTTGATTGATTTGTAGATGCATTTGACTTGCGGACCATGTGCCCTGAATACATCTTCCTGCCATATGGGCCCCCCAGGCATAATCTGATGCATCTGTTGTCAATGTCTACCTGGCTGTGGGTAAGGTGAATGGCTGTCCCGTGTTGAGGTGACAGGCTTTTGCCCACCATTGAAACTCCTGTTGCAGGTAGGGAATGAGGGTAATTATTGTTTCCAGGTTGTGGCAATGTTGAGTCCAAACACTTTTTAGATACCATTGAAGTTTCCTCATATGCAGTCTTGCATATGGAATTAGTAGTATGCAGGATGCCATGAAGCCCAAAGCCTGCAGAATTTTTCTAGCAGATAACTGGGTCTTTGTTGCCAACATTTTGAAATAAGTAGTCAGTTGTCTGTGTTTGTCTGGCATGAGATAAGCCATCTGGGCAATTGTATTTAAGCTTGCACCCAGGAATATTATCTCTTGAGAGGGTACGAGTTTTGATTTCTTTTCGTTTACTGTGTACCCTAGACCTGTTAGTAATCTTTTTACAAACACCAGATGCTGTAGTAGGATGTCCTTGTTCTCTGCTTGAATAAGGCAGTCATTCAAGTAAGGATATATTTGTATTCCTCTTTGT
Organism: Protopterus annectens; assembly: GCF_019279795.1. Lineage (NCBI taxonomy): Eukaryota > Metazoa > Chordata > Ceratodontiformes > Protopteridae > Protopterus > Protopterus annectens. The sequence goes on from NC_056731.1 coordinate 484,204,880, forward strand.
CTGCAAAATGCAATTACTGGTGCCAGGCATTTTGTGAAGACCCTGGGCGCAGTAGATAAGCCAAAGGGAGTGCAGAGAATTGGTAGTGCATTGAGCCAGCTATAAATCTGAGGTATCTTCTGCATGATTGTCTGATTGGGACATGCAGGTATGCCTCTTTTAGATCTAAAGTCACAAGCCAAGCTTTCTTGCCCAGCATGGGCAGAAGCTGCTGCAGAGTTAACATTTTGAATTGTGGAATATTCAGGTATGTGTTTAGGATAGACAGGTCCAGTATTGATCTCCAGGCTCTGTACTTTCTGGGTACCAAGAATAGCCTTGAGTAAAATCCTTGTCCCTGCTCTTGCTGTGGTGCTTGCTGAATGGCTCCCATGTCCATGAGAGATCAAACTTGTTTTTGTGCCTCTGCCCACTGATTGCGTGGCAGGTCTGGCATACCGTTTGGCCTTGGCAGGGTGTGAAAGTGGAACCTGTAGCCTTGAGATACGATATTTAAGATCCATTTGTCCTGGGTGATCATGTGCCAATTTTGTGAAAAAAGTGCTAGTTTTCCCCCCAAAGGAGCTGCCAGAAGATAAGTGCTTGGTGCTGGCAGGGGGAAGTCATTGAGACGGTTTCCTGTATGGCTGTGATTTTTCCTCTCCACTTTTGGAGGTAGAAGCACCCCATTGTTTAGGCCTGTATGAGCCTTGGGGTTGTGATCTGCCTCTGCGACGTCTGTATCTGCCTCTTTGTGGCCTGTCTGACAGTGGAAAGGACCAATTCTTTGTAGGCCAGTTCCTGCTAAATCTGGGAGGCTGTACCTGTAAGAAATCCTTCATTGTTTGCATAGATTTAGCTTTGTCCTCCATTTTCTTCAACACCTCTTCTGCTTTAACACCAAACAAGGTATCATGTTGTAATGCAGCATCTAATAGTTTTGCTTTAACATGATCGGGCAGATTCTGTTCTTTTAACCAAGCATGCCTCCTAATGACAGAACCTGTAACTGCGGCCCTGCAGGAGGCCTCTAGAGAATCAAAACCACATTGCAAAGTATGCTTTCCCACTTGTTCAGCTGCATGCAATAAATTCTGCATTTCTTTGTTTTCTGCACATTCTGAATTTGCCAACATTTTCTGTTTAAGCAGTGACATAAGATATTGCTGATATTTAAGCATATGAAACTGACAATTTAAAGCTCTAACAGCCAAGGTAGCAGAAGTATAAGTCTTTTTCCCCCCGTCTGTCCAGGGCCCTTGAATCCCTATCAGAGGGGATAGGTTTTTTTTTGCAGTGGAAGCCTTGACCCCTTGGACCCTGAGAAATAGTTTCTGGGTCAGCAGCAGGGTTTTTGTACAGAAATTTATGTGAATCAGGAACCCTGTAGTATCTGTCTGGCTTAACAGGAGCTGGTGGTAAAGAGTCAGGAGACAGACCAGACTCTGAAAATACATCATCTACAATGTCTAAAACAGGAGGAATAGCAATGGGCCTGTGCTGAGGTAATAAAAGGAAGTCTCTGAGCCTTTTCTTGGATTCTGAGTAATCTTGGTTCTCCCAGTGGAAATGCTCCCTCATAGTATGCATGGTCTCCCCAAAAGAATAATCCTCAGGAGGACAGGCTGAAGGGATAGATTCTTCAGCATCAGAATCCTCAAAGGGAGGAAGGGAATATTCCTGTTCAGAAAAGGAATCAGAGGAAATGGAAACCTGATCTGAAGATTCATATTCTATCTCTTGCCTAGGCCTCTTATCAGGAGGGGGATGGGAACCCCTGATCAAAGTAATTAGGTCTTCAGCCATTTTAAGCATCTGTTTTTTAGGCATGGAGGCCTGTCCAGGAGAATGCTGTACTTGTTTCTTTGTCTTTAGAGCTGCTTTAGTCTTTGTCTTTGAAGCTGAAGTTGGTTTTACATATAACTGTTGTTGTTGTGTCTTTCGGCTTTTACATACAACTGTGTAGGTCTGAAAACACCCTCAGAAGCCGATGCCTGCTCAGTAGCTCCAGACCCATCTGAGGGAATAGTTTCCGAGTGTCCAATACCTTGAGTTTCCAGTGGCCTAGTCGGCTTGGAGTCGGAAGCGGCCTGTGGCTCTGAGGTAGCGGGCGTCAGGGGCTGCGAAAGCGCCTCACTGAGAACCAGCGACAGGCCTAACAGAAGCCTTGTTGTTGGTTTTGGACCTCGGATGCCTGTCCTTTTCTTTTTCTTTGCACTTTTTATAAACTCCGGTAGTCGGCTGTTCCAATGGCATTATATAATTGAATCTTCTGCCAAAGTAATGAAATGCAAAATCATACCAACACTTAATAGTGCGTTGATTAAATCTAGCACAAAACTGACAACTAGCAATGTCGTGGTCAGGGCCTAGGCAAGGAATACAGTAAGAATGAAAATCCTTATGAGGTATTTGCTTCCCACAAGAAATACAATTATTAACTTTTTCTGACATCGGTCTGGAGCAAGAAAAAAGTTTCCCCAACGGGGTACATAGCTTTAATGAAGATTTCGGATCTGAAATTCAAATTTGAAAATCTCAGGAGTCGGCCGACCAGCACTTGCGAACTGCTTTTGCTTCAGGCACCGCGCGGCAAGAAAGACTGGAGAAAATGGCGTCGGCTATATCTTTTATACCCCTGGCGCACTGACATCAGGGAGGAGGCGACAGCAACCGACGCCAGACCTAGACTTTGGAACTCGGACCGACTGCAGGTAGCCTGCCAGCAAGATAACCCAATTGTAATGACTGCAACAGTGAAACACGATGAACATCATCCTGGCTCCAGCTGTAAAGCACCCACCATATTAAAGTAACACAACATGGTCTTCTCAGTACTAAAAAAAATGTTTCAAGGAGTCTACTCACATTCCTGTTTTTAATACCCTTATTAAAATTACACTTAAGACATAGGCACACATACATGAATAAAAACAAAAACAAACCATATTAACACATTTTTCTTTTACATACATTAAATATGTTTTCTTTCTTTACAACTGCTAATCAGTCCATTATATAAATTGCTCAATTTCTACTTTCCCTTAAACCTCACTCCTCCTGAACATTATATTCTGTATGTATTGTTCCTACAAATGCCATTTATTTCCATGTAATTTGCTCCTTCCCTCTCCTAAACATCTCATTCCAGTTATTTGATCTCTTTTACAATATTTAATATTTTAAATGCAGTTGGTTTCGATTTATTTTGATTTCCCTTTTGTAGTAATTGATTTTTGGGCAGCCAATAGAATTCAACTTAATAAGGCCTTACACTGTCTAGACAATTCAGATCCTGTGTTCCAATTCAAAAGAATCATTTCCTTAGCTACAGTCATTTGTTCCCCCAATACTTCTTTCAAAATACTCTGTAGGGAATTTTTAAAATCTGCCAACTAATTACACCCCCCCAAAAAATATGTCCAGTTACCTCTCTCTTTCTCATCACATCTCGAGCATTTGCAATCTACTTGAGGAAAAATTCTCTAAAGTCTGCTTGAGGTATAAAAATACCTATGCAAATACTTCCCAGCAAAAATCTAAAACCTTCTGGACTTTTTTTTTGTATACTTAGAAGCTATACATATGTCCACCCATTGTTGCATCATTGGCCTAGATTAGGGGCAATTGCCTCTTAACTGGATATCCAAAATGTTATTTCTCAGATCCATTTTCTAGAAAGACATGCACAGGCACACTGTGCCTATGGCATAGCCTTGGAACAATCAGAATTACAGTAGATTACATGACATGAACCTTTAGAAGCCGCATACAGTGTCTGGATCAGGGCCTTGTTTAGCCCACATACTATGTTTGAAAATACTGTTTTACATCAAGTTTACTCAGGAAAGAATATTGTTGTCAGACACACTTAGGAGATGCTTTATTTTTGAAGCATTTAGTTACAATTATTTGACTTCCATACTGTAATGTCATTACAGCTGCTGGAACCTAAGGGCTGCTGTATACTGGACTTATATTTACTGTCTTTTGGTGCAACACACACAGTAAATACCGTACAAAATACATAATATGTACATTATTTACACTATCTAGTTTGTCTGTTGTGTACACAACAGTTTGAGCTCAACTTCACTATTCAAAGGTATTATAATATTTTTAGTTTGTTTGTCTGCCAGGGCAGATCTAGCTTATCTAGCAAGGTGTTGGCACTTACAGTCACACTTATATGGTAATATTTTCTAAAACAGGTTGATTCCACATCTGTAGTCAGTTCTTGTGTTTTTAAAGTTATCTTGAACAGGCAGACTGTAAGAATGTTTAAAATGACAAACTTTCCCAAGGTAAATGTTTTTCAAAAACAGTTAATGAAAATCTTTGTGAAGCTGTAATCCTATCTTACAATAGGGTGGACAATGTGCATTCTCATGTTGCATATGGTTTAGAATAAAAATATACCATTCTGTCTCATCTGAAGGAAAAAATAAATGTCATACACAATATTCTTTTCATTGGGTGCAAGCAATCACTGTCTATTCTGTTAGCACTGATGTATTTCATACTTTATTAGTACAAGTTACAGTAGGTGTGAGTTATTTAAACATATAACATGCATATACCCGTTTTGTCACATTACATTCTCCACTTTGGTGATGAAAGGTTGACAACTATGGCATAGCCCTATGTCAGAGTGGACATTGGTGTAATACTTCACTGGATTCAAGCTGCATTACTAATGTCATCTTTTATAAGCTTTTAAGTATTTCAGACCAAGAGCAGAAAAAGGCATCTATATTACATAATCAAACTTTTAAAAGTTCGAATGTCATATGGTCAGCACCATATGATTGAACGTTTAAAAGTTTGAAAATGTAATAAAAAAATAAATAAACCAAAGAAAAAAAATACCTGAACAGTTTAAGCAGGGGGGCAAGCCCCCCTGCACTATTCACATGGAGGGCTGCACCCACCGCACACCCCACTCTTTAAATATACCAACTCTGAGATCGCACTACAGTGCAGAAAGGGAAATATTCCCATTCCACACTGTAGGGAGATCTCCACTGAAATGTTCAAACTTTTCAAAGTTCGATCATATGGTGTCAACTATATGACGTTCGAACTTTTAAAAGTTCAACAACGTGATATAGACCCAAGAAAAAGGATATACATACTCACAGTTTTTAATTGTAAGGAGGCCTTCTGCAGTTGTTAAATATTGGAATTTCCTCTTCCTCTATCCCCAGCTTTGCCTCTGGTAATTAGAAGTGCCTCTGCCTCTGGCAGACAGTATAATCTTGTATGCCAAGATAAAAAGGCAGTCCACCTGCACACTACTTTGCTCAACCCTTCCATCCAGTCAGTAAGACAATCTATAACTCAACATAAAGTATATAATATAAAATTCATACTTACATAACTTACAGGAAAATTCATCTAAAGCCACATAGGATGGTGCAGCCATCTGGACAAAGAGGTCAGTGTGAGAGAAGTAAGCACCTACTGCAAAATGCCTCTAAACAGATCAGCCATTAAAGTGACTATATATCTGTTATACCTAAGGCTTCCACAGTGAGCAAATATTGGAAATAGACCTAAGCAATAACACTTGAAACTTCCTAGGTGGCATAGCTTGAGATGTTCTGCAAGAAGAGGAGATGGTCACCAAGAACAGTGTCTTCCTAGTGTTAAACTTTAGAGTCTCTGAACAAGCTGGTTTAAATAGGGGGACAGATAGGCTTTTTATAGTCAGGAAGCTCAAGTCCTAAGGAGTGCATGTGTTCTTTAAAGGTTGACAAAGATGCAAAACCCCTTTAAACAACCACTTAAACAGCCTATGCCTGAAAAGTGTTGCTCTTCTGAAAGTCGAGATGTGAAAAGACACCTGAACCATGCTTAAGGACAACTGAACAACTGAAGGTTCATGTCTTTTGGTGTCCGACATAAATCAGGATCATCTGCAAGACAGCCAAGAGAGGCAACAAAAGGGCCCTACGTTTTCCAATGGAGAAACTCTTCCACTTAGGAAGCAATATTTTTTTGCCTGTTAAATCCCTGAAGGAGAATGATCAGAAGAAAAGGATTTACATAAGAAGTGTGTTACTAAGGTTGAAAGGTGGAAATGGCCATCACAAAAGTCAAGGGGGACTTAGTTCCATGGCATAGATTGAGATGAAGCCCTGACTGTTACCTGGGTTTGATATGAGGCTGAGGATATTGACCGGCTGATGATTGAGGAGATGAGGCAATACCTGGTCACCTCTTTCACAGGGTGTGAGAGATATGGTGGGGGAGTGCCCAGGATGTCCTTCAAGGATGCATCTGCAGTCCTAACAAATGGGTTGTCCTGTCCTCAGGCAGCCCTTCGGTTGGCCAGATTCCAAAGTCTGGGTCTGGCCTCGGCTGATGTCGCACTTCACCCGACGTCACAGCTGCAGTTCTTCGGGTATAAAGGTATCAGCCGACGCCATTTTCCTCAGTCTTTCTTGCCGCGTGGCGCCTGAAGCAGAAGCTGTTCGCAAGTGCCGGTCGTCAGAACCAGAGATTACTACTACTGAAGACTTCTAAAAAGCTAAGTACCCCGTTGGGGACCCTTTCTTGCCTCAGCCGATGTCAGAAAAAGTGAATAACTATTTAACTTGTGGGAAACAAATACCTCATAAAGATTTCCACTCTTACTGCCTACCTTGTTTAGGCCCAGACCACGACGTAGCAGCTTGTCTAGCCTGTGCTTCTTTCAACCGACGGACGCTTAGACGTCAGTCGGAATTTGCTGAGGAGTTTTTCGGGTCCGCTTTTGCTTACAACATGCCGTCGGAAACTCCGACTTCGCAATTAACTAAAAAGCGCAAGGAAAAGGACCGACACTCGCGGTTAAGTCAACCGCGAGTGTCTCGGTTTCAGCTGAAACCGAGTCCTCGGTCCTTCCTTCGGCCGAAAGCTTGCCTCCTACCGAGGCCTCATCCAGCATGGCTGAATCTGCTACTGAAATCCCACCTGCTCCTGCAGGTTCACAGGATTTATCTGATACTATTCCTTTAGATATATCTACTCCTGCACGTGGAGCTGCTAGGCCCCCTGCATCCATGTCGATTAAGGCTTTTGCCAGGGCTAAAGCAGCAAATTCAACCAAGAATGTGCCTGTTAAGACCCCCTCTCACAGGCCTAGCTCTAGTACTCAAATGCTTAGTCTAGCAGAGGATCTTATTTCTTTGATCCGGGGATCCCAACCTCACCCTGACAGGGCCTCTCACCCACCTCCAGAGAAGAGGCCTAGAGCAGAGCCCCCTGAGCCAGTTTCTTCAGATTACTCCTCTGATAATTCAGAACATACAGACCCTCCAGAGGGCCCTTATTCTCCTTATGAGGACTCTGATGCAGAAGACTCCATTCCTTCTGCCTCTCCTCCTGAGGAATTTTCTTTTGGGGAAACCTTGCATGCTATGAGGGAACAATTTCAATGGCAGGGCCAGGATTTTTCAGACTCTAGGAAAAGGCTTAGGACCTTTTTGCATTTGCCACAGCATAGGCCTTTAGCCATTCCTCCAGTACTTGCTGTTGTGGATGATGCATTTAATGATGCTTGTACTGCTCCTGATTCACTTCCTCCAGCCCCTGCAAAGCCCGACAGGTTCTACAGGGTTCCGGACACACATTATCATTTGTATAAGGCTCCTTTTGCAGATCCTGAAACTATATCACAGGGACCCAAGGCAGTAGCAGCTACCTCTACCTAAAACCCCCTCCCCTCTGAAAGGGAATCCAGGGCCTTAGAGAGATGGGGTAAAAAAGTTTACACTTCTGCTACTCTTTCAGCTAGGGCCTTAAACTGTCAATTCCACATGATTCAGTATCAGGAATTTATGTTAGATCAGTTAACTAAAAAACTGTCCTCGCCTGAACCATTAGACAAAAAATCTCTTCAGGAAATGGTACATAACATTCAGCAGGTCAGTAATCATTCCTTAAAATGCGGCTATGATGCACTGGAGGCTTCCTTTAGATCAGCTATGACTGGTACAGTGATCAGAAGGCATGCATGGTTAAAAGAGCAGTCCTTACCAGACCATGTTAAATCAAAGCTTCTAGATGCTCCCATGGATAAGCTCAATTTGTTTGGCTCCCCTGCACAGCAGGTGCTGAAGAAGGTGGAAGAGAAAGCAAAATCTGTCCAGACAGTCAAGGATTTCTTACAGGTCCAGCCTCCAAGGTTTAGTAGGAACTGGCCTTCCAAGAATTGGTCCTTTCCAGACACCGCCAGAGCACAGAGAGGCAGGAATAGGCACCCAAGAGGCAGGGGTCAATCCAGAGGTGCCTACAGGGGACGTCAGTGACAGCCTAACAACCAGCAAAGTACTGCCACAGATCCAGCCACTACCACTTCCACAGGACAATCACAGTGACTTGGCTCTGAGACCGCCTACCAGGGAACAACTAGAAGCACCCTTAGGCGGAAAGCTAGCCTTATTTTCGGAAAACTGGCATCACATCACTGGAGACAAATGGATTTTACAGACAATAGACCAAGGTTACAGGTTTCGCTTCCATACTCTACCAAGGAAGAGAGGAATGCCAAACCTACCTCCAAATCAAAAGAAAAAAGCTCTAGAACAAATAGACCACTTGATAAGGATGAGAGCTATAGAAAAGGTACCGGCTATGGAACAAGGGCAAGGATTTTACTCCAGACTTTTCCTGGTGCCAAGAAAAGAAAACCAATGGAGACCTATTCTCGACCTGTCCGCTCTAAACACATATCTCATTGTTCCAAAATTCAAAATGCTGACCCTACAGCAGCTTCTTCCCATGCTGGGCAAGGAGTCTTGGCTGGTAACTCTAGATCTCAAGGAGGCATACCTGCACGTCCCCATACGACCAAATTGCAGAAGATACCTCAGATTTCTTGCAGGATCAGAGCATTATCAATTCTCAGCATTGCCCTTTGGCTTATCTACTGCGCCCAGAGTATTCACAAAATGCCTGGCATCAGTAATTGCTTATTGCAGGCTTCAGGGAATTCAAATTTACCCTTACCTGGATGACTGCCTGTTACAAGCGGACAACAAAAACAAATTAGAAAAGATTTGAAAAAGGTCATTCATCTACTACAAGCCTTGGGATACACAGTCAATATAAAAAAGTCAAGGCTGATACCATCCCAAAGGATAACTTTCTTGGGTGCAGAACTGGACACATCAAATCAAATGGCATCCCTCACAGCAGAAAAGCAGAAGCACCTTCCTCTCTATTTCATGGCATTAACAACGCAGAACCAGCTAACAGCAAGGAAAGTCCTGCAAGCCCTGGGTTACATGGCATCCTGCATAATATTGATTCCACATGCCAGACTACATATGAGGAAGTTGCAGTGGTACCTAAGGAATTTATGGTCTCAGCACAAGCACAGCCTAGAAACCCAAATTCCAATAATTCCATGCCTGAAGCAAGAATTCCAATGGTGGGCTCAGGCCTGTCAATTGAACAAGGGACTGCCCTTCCACAGCCCTCAACCAAGCCAGACTATCACCACGGACGCCTCAGATCTCGGTTGGGGGGCACACATGCTGGACAACTGCATACAAGGCTTATGGACTCAAGACCAGCTGAACCTACACATAAATCAAAAGGAGATGCTGGCAGTAAAACTGGCAATTCAGACATTCAGACCGTTTCTTCGACAGGGTCAATTGCTGATAAGGACGGACAACACCACAGTTATGTGGTACATCAACAAACAGGGAGGCACTCATTCATACCCTCTTTGCCGGATGGCAATGGACCTCTGGAATGTGGCCCTGAGCTCCAACATTCAGCTACAGGCAATATTTGTACCAGGAAAAGAAAATATACTAGCAGACATCCTAAGCAGAACTACCACGGATGCCCACGAATGGATGCTGCATCCAGACATCTTCAAATCCATTACAAGGAAATGGGGACTACCAGAAATAGACTTATTCGCATCCCCACACAACCACCAATTGAAAAAATTCTGCACAAGGGCATACCACCCACATGCTTGGAAGGTGGACTCCCTTTCTTTCAGTTGGAAAAACCTGACAGCATATGCATTCCCACCTCTTCCTTTGATGCACAAGGTGCTACTGAAGATCAAAGAAGACCGGCCAAGGATCATCCTGATAGCTCCAGACTGGCCGAGGCAACATTGGTACCCATTGCTGAGGAGTATGTCTCGGGAACAAATATGGCCTCTACCCCTAGTTCCCTTACTGCTAACACAGAACAACTTCAAAACCCTACATCCAAACCTAAAAACGCTGCAGCTAGCTGCCTGGAACATTGCATAAGACAAAATAACCCAGATTTATCTCAAAGGGTTAAGGACATTATCTTGGAGGCTCGCAGACCCTCAACAAGGAAAACTTATTCAGCAAAATGGAAAAGATATCTCATTTGGAGTGCAGCAAAAGGAGAAAATGTGTCACTGGTAAACATAGCTAACATCCTGGAATACTTGGCAGAACTTTTCCACAATGGCCTGTCCTATTCTTCCATTAAGATTCATGCATCAGCTATTTCAGCAGAGTACAACATGGATCCTCCAGTCTTCTCACATCCTCTACTCAGGCAGTTTCTGAGAGGAATTAAAAATGTAAAACCACCAAGGAAGCCACCATTGCCCGCTTGGGACTTGAACTTTGTGCTAGAAAAGTTGACACTCCCTCCTTTTGAGCCAGCAGCAACAGCAGAATTACAGTACTTATCATGGAAAACTGCTTTCCTGCTTGCAATCACTTCAGCAAGAAGGGTTTCTGAATTACAGGCATTAATGGCAGTACAGCCCTTCCTTATCTTCCATCAAGATAGAGTGTCCATGAGAACTAATCCTACTTTTATGCCAAAGGTGGTCTCCAGGGTATCTTTAAACCAAGCTATCCACCTGCCTACATTCTTCCCCAACCCACAGAACAGGGGAGAAAGACTATTACATACCTTGGATGTGCATAGACAATTGCGCTACTACCTGGACAGAACCAAGAGCAATAGAAAAATTGACCAGTTACTGGTAGCATATGCAACAGGAATGGAAGGAAAAGCAATTTCAAAACAGACAATCTCTAAGTGGATAGGAAATTGCATTAGATTTTGTTACTCTTACCATGGGAAGGCAACTCCAGACAACATCAGACCTCACTCCACAAGGGCTACAGCCACTACTACAGCTTTTTTACGAGGAGTGGCTACCAAAGACATTTTAGAGGCTGCTACTTGGAGCTCCGTGCATACATTTGCCAAGCATTATAATCTACCCTTATACTCCAGATCCCGAGCAGGTTTTGCCACTACTGTTTTGCAAGGGATCTTAACTACACCATAATCTTATTATTATTACCTCCTCCCCCAGTTTGGCTATGGTATTCTACCCATTTGTTAGGACTGCAGATGCATCCTTGAAGGACATAGTACAGTTTTGTACCTACCATAAATGTAGATGTCCGAGAGGTATGCATCTGCAGTCAGGATTACCCTCCCTCCTTCCCCTCTGTGGTACTCCTAGGGTATTAGCCCATCTTCTAGCTAGCTGGGGGAATCTATTATGGTGTATTTGTTTGTATATATGTACATACATGGTTATTATATTTGCTACCTGTTATTTGGAAACTTTTACATTTATCCAAATTAAGTCTGCCTAGAGGGCACCTGGCATCTGGGGCAAGAAACACTGAGGAAAATGGCATCGGCTGATACCTTTATACCCGAAGAACTGCAGCTGTGACGTCGGGTGAAGTTTGACATCAGCCGAGGCCAGACCCAGACTTTGGAATCCGGCCGACCGAAGGGCTGCCTGAGGACAGGACAACCCATTTGTTAGGACTGCAGATGCATACCTCTCGGACATCTACATTTATGGTAGGTACAAAACTGTACTTTATAAACTCCAGCAGTGAGACTAAAGCCATGACATCAGATTTTTTGGGGACTACAAGAAACTGAGAACCTATTTAAGTTTCCAAAATTATATTTTCAAAGGCTTGATGTAAGGGTAATTGCCAGGATGTCCACTGGCTACAAATCACAGAAGGAACCTAGAGGAAAGGTGAAGACTAGAGACCAAATCATGCAAACCTTATGAGCTGCAAAGACTTCTCAGTGGAGAGGTCATCCAATGCTTTGCTTAGGATAGTAGGGTGAGCCCAAATGGGAAGCAGCTTGTATCCTACAGCAGCCCCGAAGGGTTTGCACAAGCACTTGTAAGCATGAGCATGCAATCTGTACATGCTAAGAGTCAGGTAGGCTTGGACTCATGTGCAAAAGCAGACATGCCATTGCTAGGAGTGATGCCAGCATTGTATCAACAGTTTGCAAAGGTGAAATCCTATACTTATAACTCAATCTTCCACAAAGAAAAAATATCTAATTTCCCACAGCCGTGTGATAAACCTGGTACAGACTCACCCAATGGCAACAAATACTGATCATCTATGCTGAACCTAGGGGAGGCCCTCCAAGATGAAGACTTGACCCAGATTACTCCTAATTCACAACTTAGTGGCTTGAGGGACTACTGAGATCAGGCACAAAGGATCCAGTCACTGGCCAATCAGAGAGAGGGAGCTGCAAACATCCTGTGATGCAGGTCTTAGAGTGGAAGCCTGGGAGGTGCTTCTGTTAATACTCAAGTCTACTGCTAAAGTAGTAGACCAGGATGGAATTGAGTTCCTGCTATCTTTGTACAATCCAAATCCTTGGAAGGCGCAGAAAGCCACATAAAAAATAGGCTTACCTTAAGGTAAGGCTAGGCCCCAGCTAGTCTTCCAAACCAAGCCCCAGGCAAAGAAACTCTAACATGCCTATCAGGGGTTCAGCTGTACCCCACCACCACCACCAGTTCTAAGAAGAGTCTCCTGTAGCTATCCAGCACAGAGTTTGGATGATTTTCAATACCTGACAAGAATTCAAACCATAGTGTATTCAAATGCAGGAACTTTTATCATATGTAGCAAGGACTACAATTCAAACTGTGTCAACAGCAGAAGCTAAATGTCTGGTGTAGTGTGTGTGTGTTTTTTGTCTGCATATGATGTCATGGTATGCATCATAAAGGGCAAGACTCTACAATCAATCCCGCTATCCTCATGGAAACTTTCTCTAAAAAAATGCCAAATGTTGACTTGTGGATAGGATGAATCCAATTACTGGACACATCAAAGAGGATCTTCATTATTCAATCTCCTGATTCACAGTCAAATACTTTGTTTCTTCAAAGCAAACTTTTCAGTCATTATCATTTTCAACAACTTCACTTGATAATAATTTTTGTCTTCTCTCCTTTTTACTATAAAGGCCTACTGTCTTCAATGTATCGGTCTTATTTCTATCCATTGCTACTCTGTCCTATTCATTCAATCCCCTGCCAAGTCACCTCTGAGGCACTAATATATTAATCTGTCTTTCTAAAGTTCAACATCCTTCGTCTGTCCCTGTTGCTGTTCTATAATTAATCTGTGCTCTGTATAAAATGTCTTTCTCCACATTAGGCACATGGTACATACAATACTGTCCCCATTAGTTAAAGGTTTAGTGCTGACCCTCACAAATTTTATAAGCCAAGTTAGTGACACTTTCTCCTTCTGTTGCCTAGAATGTATGTGATGCTAAACAAGGCAGAATCTAAAAGATTCTAATCCACATCTACAAGCTGGAAACTCTCCATTAATAGTACCTCTCCTTTACATCTTATGTTTGCTTTATCCTATATTCTTTGCATTTCTATTGCTTTAATTGTCCAGTTTCTTCTCATCCTCTTTTCTTAAGTTGTGTAGCCATCCATGATCTAGGCTGCTGTTAATGACCCCAGTGAACCATGTTTTACTACTGGTCATCCCCAAATGTTTTCTACTTCTGGAAGTGCATCTCCATGGCCCACTGCAGTTGTGTATATGGTGCTTTATGAGTTCCTCACAGCCACATTTGCAGAACCCTTTCATCAGTTCTGCACCAACCTCCTTTTGTAGCACTTTAGGTTATGTTTCAGTGAGTCTTAAAGACGTTTTCTACTCCCTAGGTGGTGTTTGAAAGGAGGAAGGCTAATAAAGCCTAATTCTATTTTACTCCTACCCCTCTCAGTAAACCGCTAACCTGTTTAGCTCAGAGTACAAGTGCTGTCTTAGTTTAATGTTTCTTATGTTTCTAAGATAAAGACTTTCAATGATCACTGACATGAGACTGGGGAGAAGACCTACATATGAAGGCTGACTTTGCCCTATTTCAGTACTGCAGTTCTTTAAATTATTGAGTGTTACATCTGACATAGACCAACAAAATGAGAACACATTAAAAAAAAAAAAAAACTGACTGCAGAACAGTATAATGTTCACAGTCTACTTTCCAAGACAGTATCATGCAACAAATACAGCAGAGATGCTTATATTGAACAATTTTAGTTTAAGTTCTTGTACATTTTAAATGTGTTTCAATACAATTATCAACGCTAAACAATTGCCAACTGTTAGGTACCTTCATTCAAAATTATGTCTTGTGAAACTCTTATTACACATTAGGAACTGCACTGTCTCTTCCCCATTAACAATGTTAGGTGCTTTAAAATAAAATTTGTCTGTTTAATTCATTTGTCTTCTTATGTTATCTTTGAAATTTGAAATGACTAACATATTACTCTCATATAAAAGTGACTTCACAACTGAGTACATAGGCAGCAATTTATATACGCACATAACTTTAAACTGAACTTCATTATATAATAAATGTTAGGAATATCAATATATAGAATGCATGGGAAATACACATAGGACAGTAATTAACAGATGCATTTTTTCCAAAGATTATCATTGGTGCCAATAGCCACATTTTGAAAAGCTTTAAGTTAGTTCACTAACTGGTACAAATTACATTATTAATCATATTTCAAACAATGATTTAGGTTTCCAGGCATGCCCTAAAGTTACTGATAAGGTTCCTAAACTTGACTGACCATGTAATTATATTTTCACTGATACAAAAGTTCATCATTAGTTGAGTGTGATCAGATAACCAAGTTCTGAATAATTACTTTGAGACATTTTAGCGTGAGAAGTAGATTACAAAAACCGACTGGGATGGCTACATGTATTTGTTTAGCCAATTGATCATATCTCTTCTTCCCTCTTCAATGTAAAGTTTGTCTTCAGGGTTGATGTCTTCTTTCTTGCGATGTACAAAACCATGAGTCTGCCCTGGATAAATTTTTACTTTAAAATCCACCTTGCAGTGTTTTGTCAAATTCTCTTGTAGAAGTGACACCTACAATTAAAAAAAAGAAACACATTTATTTAGTTTTTTAAAAAGGACAAACTACTGCAGAACCTCATATTTAATTCTTGAGTGATGGAAATGCAAATTGAACATTGCTATGTCAAGCTAATGTGAAAATAATGAATGATAAAGACAGAAAGGAGGAGACGTGCATAGGAGTTGCAGACTGCTGCTACTACTTGAACTTTTTGGATCTATAGTAGAATATTGCGCTGTAACATAACATACAAGGAACCATCAAAATTACTCACAATGCACTTTGCTGACTAACAATAGAACATTGAAACGTGTTTTTGAATAGGGCAAGTCCCCTGCACCCTCTGCAAAGCTACTTGTCTAAATATACAAACTTGAGAGATTGCTCAGCCTTTGAAATGAGGACAAACATCCTTACCCTTAGTTTATTGATCTCACTAAAATGTGAATATTTCTCAAGAAAACATGAGGATTGATTAAGGAAATCTTGTTTTTATCAGACAGGGTGATATTCACAATTTGCCACAAATTATTTTACAGTACATCTTCATCTAGTTGCATCACTTATTGTTCCTTGTTACAAATATGTTTCAGGAAGGTCTGCAATACTGTAACTGCAGAAGTGAGACCAAATGCCCTTTTAACCAACCACCTTAAAATAGCTGAAGACTGGGGATATTAGACAATACATTCTGCCAAACATCTGTCTGTGCTGGACCAAAGATCTCTCTTTTCCAGAGCTTATCTAAACAATCCTATCCTGGTTTATGATTTATTGATCTTTACTGTTACAAAAAAAAAAAAGAGGTGCAACTGAATGTGATAGTGAGCAGAAGCTACTGCATGCAATGTAAACGAATTCCAGATTTTGTGTGTTTCACAACTTGTATGGTCTTTGCAACAAGTTTACTGTACTTAATTTAATATTTAGTTGTATACTGTATGTGTGATTTTTCTCACAAAAGTTGGTTTAAGTTCTCTTTGAATTTTGTGGTAACTGATTTTGATATTTTTTCTCTTAAATTTTTTTATTCATTTGCAGCTAAATATGGACTCCTTAAGTGAGCATGGCATTAATGATTTGCTAAAGCATAAATATTTTGTACAGTTAATGTTATGTATATTTAAAGGTAACACCTGATAACACTGGTGATCTGTGTTCCTCAAGTCAGAAGTTGGATGATCTGCTTACCATTATTAGTAGTAATCTAGACTTACTGATGATGATTGCACTTATGAAAATGGCACGGCTTGGAGAACCGTTGTTACATATATTGACTGAACTGATGAGATAAATACTGTTACACAAAGAGCAAATAGAACACATTTAGGAAAGGATGGGTCTATTGTCCCTAAAGATCAATCAACAACTATGAAACAAGATAATGCCTCTGACAAAATTTTAATTCTGTATACACGTATTCAGCAATCTAAAGATTCAGAGCATATAGAAAGAAATAAAGAAAGAATGGGAAAAAAAGTTCCCAACAAATATGGAAGAAAAAGAAACTGATAAATGTAAAGCAATGAGAATACATACTAAAAATGACACACACTGCTTTATGTGACACACAGACTACAGGGAATAACATGTTTCTGTCAGAAAACCTTCAGTCTACAGAAAAAGGCATCATTTTTGCAACAGACAAGGTATTAAAAAGAGGCAAGGGGTAGGTGAAAAGGAAGAAATCAAAATTGAACATGCAAGGATTGAAGAACATTACTGTAACAGAAACAACAGGAAAAAGACATTGACAATATGGCTGAAGCTGTGGATGTAGAAAGCCACCTAGATGACAAATGTATGCTTGCAAATGTAATAAACAATGTGATAGTGGGATTAATAAGACTAATGGTGATGAAGATCATTCCTTTGTGACAATTTATAGAACAGATATTACTGAATTAGAAGTTGAAGATTCTTCAGCTCTGATCAGAAAATATATTTTTGTAACGGGATTCAGTTATTTGAGGAACTGATACCTTTTCAAGAGGAGATACCAGGAGCAAAATAGAGGATGTGTGGCAGGCCTTAGAATGCCTTAATGTAAGGAAGTACAGATCTGTTTTTATTTATGTTAATACAAATTATCTCATTCGCAAGGACTTTCTGATTGTTAGTAAGGAGCTTACAGCCCTCTTAGACAGCATAGCGTGTACAGGAATTAGGAAGTACTTTTCGCACATCACATATAGAAAGGAAAGTCATGTCACCATGAATGAAAAGATTTTTTGGGTAAGTACCTACATGGAAAAAAAATGTCCCATTTAAAAAAATGGAAATGTGTAGAGCATCTGAGCCTAATTTTGGGCACAAGTGCTCAGACAGGATAGCATGCACTTGTCTAGTTCAGGGAAGAACATTTCTGCAGCAGATATTTTGAAATATTTGACAAACACAGGGCAGGATTTTTGCCAGGTCAAAAAATGTTAACAGTTCACAGATAGCAATATTTAACACCTTTGATTGCCGTTAATGCTAGGAGCATTAAAATAAAAGTTTTTTTAATTGGAAAGTTTGCTACATTCCCATAAGATTGATGTTGTTATTTGTGAAACGTGGATAAAGAACAATGACTGGAAACCTGTTCTGTCAGGGTATAAATGTTTCTACTGTAACAGACATTCTAACAAAAAATCACATGGAGGTGTTATGAGATCTGTAATTACTACATGTTCAGTGATAACACCAGTACTACAGATTGTTTAACTGTGACAAAGACAACCCTGGAACATATAACAATTGGAGTGTATAGACCACCACAGTCAAGTGATGATGACCTAAAGGAATTCATACATTTCTTGCATGAAACACAGGTGGGAAGAATAAGAGTGTCTGGGGACTTAAATTTACCAGATACAGACTGGAATAATATTGATTCAACATTAGTAAGGAAATTATTCACAGCGCATGTTCAAGAAAAACAATTGCTTCAGATGGTAAAAAAAACTAACAGGGAAAAGAACATACTAAACACTGTCACAGGCATCGTACTGACACAGGGTGAACACTCCAGCAACCAAAATCAGTCCATAAATAAAGATAAATCAAAAAAGTAGTTGCTGGAATGAAACAAGGCTGTAGAAATTAAAACACATCCAGGTAGCCCTGGGGTCACATAAAACAATTTTATTAACGAACAGAGATAACCAAGGTAAACGCTTTCACCCAGAGCCTTCTTCAGACCATAACCGCCCAAACCAATCAGTTGATTTAAAAACCATCTCTGGCAGAAAAAAATACACATCTTTCCTTTCCCTTAAAGTGCTAGACTACATATATCCTACATGAACATCATAACATATCAAAACTGCTAAACATTGCAGTATAAAACAAAACACATATATTTATAAAAAAGGTAAAAAAAAGGCACATATCTTAAAATCAAGTGTGCACACTAAGAATGATATTAAAATAATGTCACACAAGGACCTAATGCCAAGTTGTCAGTCTAAATTCCCAAGAGAATATATATATATATATATATATATATATATATATATATATATATATATATATATATAGGGACACAAAAACGCAAAATACAAATCTCCTCTTTCAAACTTTTAGCCTCCTTGACCTCAAGAAAGGTTTAATCGACACCTTATCATTGAGGCCAGGGTGCTGATCGGACCTCAATGTCACAATCCATGTGGCTTCTCGACCCTCGGTGTAAGTTCTAATGCCACCACCCCTGTGACTCAGATGAATCTTCTCTATGACCCTAAAACTAAAAATGTGGCTATCATCAGTATCTATCACATGCTTAGACAGGGCATTAACAGTGGATCTGATCCTGATCTGATAAAGATGCTCACGGATCCTGTCTCTAAGTTTCCTGTTGGTCTTCCCAACATAGAACATCCGACAGGCCTTACAGGAAGCAAGATGTACCACATGCTCTGACATACAGTCGTCAGACACCCGAAAAACATATCTAGATGAATCACCAGGATGGACAAAAACATTATCAGAGTCTATGGACCCACAAAAATTGCACCATCCACAAGGCACAGTCCCATATATAGCTGGCCCCTCTAATCTAGATCTATTACCTGGATAGCATAGGATCCTCTTTAGAATCAGTTTATTCTTATAAATAAACCTTAGCTTGTGGTTGGATCTGACCAATGAGGAATTGACCTCTGGTGTGGAACACCGGTTGCCCGTGTTGGTAATGACCATAGGATATTGCTGCCTTATGTGAGGGTGTGGATAAGTTGATCCAAGGCATTTTATTTATGAATTCCAGAAAACGTTGAGCACAAGAGTTGGTACATGAGAAGTTTTCCCAGTTAATGGTGGGGTAGTTGAAATCGCCCATTATTAGGGTGTTAGGTTGTACCCTAATATTTTCCAGTGTATCAAGAAATGAGGAGTGGGAATCCTGGGGCATGGTGGGGGATCTGTAGCAAGCTACAATTTGGATTGTGGTCTTGCCCAGAGTTAGCTGCACTTGGATAATCTCGGATGCATTATGCTGAGCATCTAGCCTGGAGGTGTGGATATCCTTAATGAATATGGACATGCCTCCACCTTTAGGGTTTCTGTCCAGGTTAGGTGTCCAAAAGGTGTGGTATGAATTATAGCCTGGTAATGCAGGGGTGCTCTCTGGAGCCTTGAACCAGGTCTCTGTCACTGCACAGATATCGATTTTCTCCGTTTTAAGGAGTGCCTTGAGTGAGTGCATTTTGAGGTTTAGACTTCTAGCATTAAGTAGCATTACCCTCAGATTTTGCTTGCTTGTACCTGCTACAGTGGTGAATTTGTCATTTGAACCTTGCTTAAAAAAGGCACTACAGGGGTGGCAAGAGCCTTAACCAGTATCCGGAATCCCAAGGCCGACAGGTGCAGGACATCTCTAGCAAAGCATCGTGGTCTGTCGATCATGTCATCCCAGGCAGACAGATACTGGATCCCCTTAGAATGACACCAGAAGCTTAGCCAATTGTTGAAGTCAATCATTTTGTCCTTGTACTGTGGTATCATTCTGGGTGATGGCAGGATGCTACTCAGGGCTAGGGTCATACCTGCCTGGGCTACAAGATCGGAGACTTCCTCCATGTCTCTTTTCATGTAGTCCAGGCAGGTACGTCTCAGGTCATTCACACCAACATGGACAATGGCAGTCATATTTGTACTTGTTGTGGAGTGACCTGAGTGCATGCATTATGTGGCGGATCCAGGCAGCTGATAGTAACTTTCTCCTTGTTTAGCCTGGTGAGTGGAACATCAATGTGCCTGACTATAAAGTCACCTATGACTAGAGTGTTGGGTACATTGTTATGCCTTATGGGCTGTGGTTGAGTGGCACACTGAGTTTGTGGGCTATGTGTCATTTGGGTTGTGTTGGGGGGGTGGAGATTGCTTGTGTTTCTGCTTTGGAGGTCCCTGTTGCTTGGGTAGATTTTTAATGAGAGCCTCTGTGAATGTAGGTGTGTGTTTTGTGTTTCTATGTGTGTGTTTCGGTGGTGTAGGTTTTGAGGGACTATGTGATGAGTGTGGTGTGGTGCAAGCGTTTACCTTCTCCTCTTGACTGTCTAGTCCAGTCTTGGGTGAAGAGAGCTTTGCTTCTAGTTTGGCTATATAAGTGCATCTTTCACAGGTTGTAGTGTTGGGTGGTAGGAGGAGAGGGTTCTCTGTGTACATGAGGAAATTGCTGCATTGCCCCAAGATGCCCAGATTCATTAGGTAGACAGGAGAAAACACAG
Source organism: Protopterus annectens (assembly GCF_019279795.1). Lineage (NCBI taxonomy): Eukaryota > Metazoa > Chordata > Ceratodontiformes > Protopteridae > Protopterus > Protopterus annectens. The sequence goes on from NC_056731.1 coordinate 484,225,781, forward strand.
GGAGCTGACCCTTAATAAATAAGCACCTATCCAGGCATGTCTAAGTACTAAAAACTGTTTTCCTCTAGACAGGTGAGGAAAGTTGAGTGCTGTAGTAATTTGTAGCCTATTTAGTGATTACAATGAGTTCTGAACAAGTGCTGAGCTCAAAGAAACAGATCTGAGTGCTGAAACTAGAAAACTGTCTAGTTCTAAGAAACAAAATTAAGCTAGAAGGCTTCCCTCCAACACAGAAAGGCTTGGGGGCTCAGAAGCTTACAAACAGTCCTGGATACAGCAAATCTGTATCTGGGCTAGACTACTTACAGGAAACAAGCTTAGAAAATTTTTGTTTTTTTTTTTGTGGAAAGGGGAAAGGAGGAGCAGAAACTAACTGGGTTGGCCTTCTCAAATGTTCTCCCCGGATTGGGTAGAATGCGGTAATGACACTAGACTGGGAGGTGTGTCCCAGATCAAATTTACAGTAGGGGCGGGCAACTGTAAAGCCACCAAGTATAACAAGAATAAACAAACCCAAACAGATGATTAGTAATTGTAGATAAGTTCTAGTTAATACCTCATACACAGCGAAACTAGCTAGAAAAGTACATGCAGACAATAGAAGTGCTATAAATAACTTGTAAAAATAAGCAACAAAACAGGATACTTAATGTTATATATCACAGATTCGTTGGCTCAGAGCCCTTCCTCCGATTATCTCAGTGTGAAATGGCAGAAACACTCACAAGTTAACTTCTTAAGTAAAAAAGTTGAAACCTGAAACAACTTTAAAAAAAAAGCTTATAAGAACCAATGAGGTGCTTACTCCAAGCTGTAGTCCAGGCAACCCCAAATCAGCCAATGACCATAAACAATTCACTCTCACTGAAATGCTATACTGGCTTTGGCTACACTATGATGGCCTGGAACATGTGCTCAGACACACAGCCTCTACTAACAAACAACTAGGCTGCCCACACTACTTAGGTAGGAAAACAAACTGCAGAAATGTTTAAACAGATAAAGGATCAAGGAGACACTAGAAAATGCTTTTAACTGCAAACAAGTTATATAATACACTCCTTAGCAGGAAATCAGAACAAACAAACCCAAACATATGCTTAACAATTGTAGAAAATTTCTAGTTAATACCTCACACACGTGAAACTAGTTAGAAAAGTATATGCAGACAATAGAAGTGCTATAAATAACTCCTAAAAATAAGCAAAAAACAGGATACTTAATGTTATACATCACAGACTTGTTGGTTCAGAGCCCTTCCTCCGATTATCTCAGTGTGAAATAGCCTTCTTTAGATGGTTTGTGGATGATCTTTTTATTTTATGAAGAGATACTGAAATTGTTCCATTCACACATTAATAAAATTAGTGTATTTTTGAAATTTACTTTAAGTTCCTCTCATGATAGTGTAGATTTCTTAGATGTTACCGTATGTAAGGAAAATTCGAACTGGGTAACTAAATTACATAGAAAACAATGCTACTGCCCTGCCTTCCTACACAGAGATAGTATGCATAACCGTAGTATTTCTTGTAATATCATAAAAGGACAGGCAATGAAAGTTTCTCGCCTTTGTTGCCAGGAACATGCGTTTGAAAGTGAACTTAATAAAGTGAGAGCAGGACTTTTAGACAGAGGTTACACTGAAGGTGAAGTCAATAGAGCCTATATACAAGTGATGAAGGAGAGGGGTGGTAGAGCAAGACCCTACTACTCTGATAGAGCAATGAAGGAAATGGTGATAAATAATAAGCATATTACCAATAACACCCATGTTTATACCCTATAGTATGGATGTGAGCAAATTTCAGAATATTACATCCCAGAATTGGCATATGCTCTTGGTTGATGAGGAAACTACGAATGTGGTGGGTAATCACCCATAGTTTGTATTTAAGAACAAAAAAAGCTTAAAACAACAATTATGTTACCCTAAAGTAACCATGGAGGGAACCATTAGAAACACAGATTGGAAAGGCACACAGAAATGTGGGTACTGTGCCCATTGCATGTACATAGATGAATCCCGATTCTTTAAACATCCGGATACAGGTCATCTATGGGAATTAAGAAATTCCACCAACTGTAACACTAAGAACATGTGGTGTACGTTGCTCACTGTAGAATATGTCATCAATTCTATGAAGGAAAAAACAACCGACACCTTGGAGAAAGAATTAGAGACCAGGTTTATTGTACCAGGAAAGGGGAGGACTACAGTGCCTTAGCCAAACATACTTTGGCTAATGGCGAAAAACATTATTTCCTGTTTCAAATCCTGCAAGTATAAAACATCAGTGAAGACTAGGGGCACACAGGGGACGTGATCTTAATAATGTGCCCATGAAGCCAGCCCTTAAGTCTAGGAAATTAAAATAGCCCCATGCACACCAATCATGATAAAGGTTTATTTCTGTAGGGATGTATTTTTTATATTCTGCATTTTGTATTTTATTGACTTGCTAATAGGACCATGCTATAATGTATTGGTGTACTGTTACTTTAAAAAGTACTTTAGCTTTGAATGCAATTAAGTCTAATTAATTGTTACACCAATATGATTGGTCTTTTTGGATTTCAAATAGTATTTATGTGTGAAAGTGGTATGTAGAAAATGTCTGATGAAGCAGTGGTTGTCACTGCGAAAATGCTAACTTTACTTTTGTACAATAAATAAGAAGATACTTTACTCTTGTACAATAAATAAGATTTGTTTTATTTGGTCTGCAGTGTTGCTGATTTATCTGGTTACCTTCCATCAAGGGCAAGTTTATTTAGTATTTGGAGTTTTCTGCAAAAATCAAACAATGTTTAATGTCAGGATCTACTTTAAGAAAATTATTAAGACCAGTGCAGGGGGGTGACTGTAACACCACAGTAATTTACAGGGCACAGTGCAATGAACATGAATGCCTTTTATGTGGGCAAGACTATAAATAAACTTAAGCATAGGATTTCATGTCATCTGGTAGAAATTCTCTCTGGTTGTAAAAACAATGCACTAGACAAACACTTTTCTCTGCATAGAAGACACACAGGTTTTAAGTTTCAGAAACTGGATTACATCGACATAGGTGATCTTGAAGGTGATATCCTGAATGTACTAGAAAAATGTGAACTCATATGGCAATTAAAGCTGAACTCTTTCAGAAAGCCTGGACTAAATGACTAATGTTCACTTAAAGGTGTACTGGAACTTGGAAAATCAACAGATTATTTACAGGACTAATTTTATTTTATTTTTCCACTATCCGTATTTAAGCACTGATTTTAGTGCTATTTTATATGGCGTGCTCACTACCTTTATAAAGGACACTATTTTTTACTGTCCCACACTGGACAGCACTATGTTGATGTACTTTCCTGGTTTAACTTACTCATTAAATGTACATGTAAGGTTACATTCTTGTTTTAATTTTGGTTTACTGTTTTTAATATCCATATATTGGATATTGGTTAGTTTTAGTAAGAATTTATTGTTGATGCATATTTTTTTAGGATTCTCGTATACAGACCTGAAGAAGTCTAGAGGGACAAAGGCGATCTTTGTTAACAATAATTTAGGGAAATAGATTATGTTTTGGACAATGTATTTTTTTCTGGATGCCAAAATAGATTTTTTTTTTGATTGCCCAATGGTCTAATGTTTAAATATTTCCAACCATGTATTTTAATGTCTTTGATAAATTCACACTTTGTTTAATAAAAATCTGTTTAATAAGAAGTATCACATCATTATATTAATTTTATCTAAAGTGCATAAAGTTTAAATTATTAAGACGTTCAGTAAATAGTAGGGCGGCGCAGTGGTGCAGCGGTTAATGCTGTCGCCTCACAGCAAGAGGTTCTCTGGTTCGATTCTCGGCTGGGGTGCCTTCTGTGCGGAGTTTGCATGTTCTCCCTGCGTTCGCGTGGGTTTCCTCCGGGTACTCCAGTTTCCTCCCACATTCTAAAGACATGCTTCTGGATCATTTCTCCCCGGGCCTCCGCTGAAAACAGGATCTGTGGAACCTAGTCTGACTTTCCCGGTCAACAAATGTTAAATAAAATAAAAAAAAATAAATAAAAAAATAGGGCAGTACCAGCTCAAACATCACACTGGTAAGGATGGGGGAAGGGATTTACCATTACACTTTGTTTTGCAACTAAATAAAGCACTCTCATACTTGATAATAGGTATATTAGAAAATTTGGGATGAAACTATCATTCGGTTTATTTCTTGTCTTGTTTGGATCGCTTATCTGTGTGCTTAATAAAGGATTTTCAACTGGAATTACTTCTGTATACCTAACAGAGTTAGTAATTCTGTACAATATTAATAATCTTTCAAAATAATTTTTTGATTTAGGACATTTTTAGCTTTCTACTTCTGCTATCATTTTCTGATTTATTCTACCTTTTAATATATAGTGATTAACTAGACATACAGGAATTAAAAAAACTTCCACATGGAGAAGTTTCTGACACTGTTTTGTTTTGGACCCACTATGCCTGTATAGTGGGTTGTTGGAGACTTCAGGGATACCACAGAGATAACTTGTTTCTTATTTCTTTCAACTTTCAAACATGCAAACACATGCACACACACACACACACACACACACACACACACACACACACACACACACACACACACACACACACACACAAAGGCTTCAATTCCAAAATACTTGCTCTCTCATACTGACAGCAGGCTGAGACCTGGTATTTTGAAATCTGGTCCCTGTACTAAGCCTGTTTGTATATAGGCCTTTTCTTATACTGAAGTAAGCTTTACACTGAATGCAAGTCTTTGGAAACAGGATAGACTTACATTGCGAGCGACTCTTTTGCAATCTGGCCCAAAGTCTCACATAAAAATCACAGATAAAACACATGCTAATGCAGATTTGAAATCGGATGCATATATTCACTATAATCTTTTTTTTTTTTTTTTTTTTTACTTCTGACACAGGCAGATTTACATTTATACAAAAGTAATCAAACGATATTAACATAAACACTATACTTCACATATACTGCTATATATCATGTAACCTAAGCAATATTACATAAATTATTCAATTCCTGCCTTTTTTTAAAAAAGAAACATCTTTATTAAACCATCACTTATGACATAAGCAATCATACATTTATTTAAATGAAAACAAACCACACTGACACACTCCTAGTGGCAAGCATTTTACATCACAAACCATACTGACAGATTCCCAGTTGCAAACATTATGTACCACTTACAATCTACCCAATCTTTCTCACTCAAACACATATTCGCTATAATCTACTTATTTCTAAAAGTAAAATTTTCACATTCTACTATAAATAAACAAGGGACTAAATTTTTCTAAAAAGAGCACCATAGCAGATACTAAAGCATCCTTTAAAATTACAAAACCATGCAATAAAACACTTAACAACAAAAAAAGATGCTATTTGCCAAGTGTAATGTCTTCCATAGCAGGAATTATAAGGAAATAATGGCCCTCCAAGTGGCAGCGAGGCCATCCACTTGTGGTATGGGGCTTCAAAACACCCAGGGGGTGATCCATTATTCCCTGTAACATCTACTCTGGTAGGAGTTATTGCTTACATAAACACAGATGATGTACACTGGGCACTTAGATTTAAAAAAGCATTTGATTTACAAGATAAAAGGCTTGTGACAGAGAAGATAAAGGGTTTGAAAGAAAGTGTGGATCAGTAAACAGTGTGTAGTTGTATGAAAGGTTTTTATTCTGCAGTGTTGGTAGGCATAAGTAAAGCTGTGGATTACAAGAAGGCTTATGTAAAGTTGTAATAAGTTCATAGGTGTTTACTAGGCTAATGACCACAATGGCCTTTTTAAGCTTAGCCATGCATCCCACATCTCTGACAAGTTCTGATACCCTTGATAAGTGTAAGCAGGGGCTCGGAAGAAGAAACATTTATAAGCTAGGACCTGGGAGATGAACCATTACAGATTGCGTGTCCATTAGAAACATAGGTGCCAAACCAGGGATGAATTTCCTGTTCCCTATCCAATTGTCCAAACTGCAATTGAATTGGGTTAGGGAGGAACTCTGCTTTACATGGATGGGAAACCTGTTCCAGAAACGGGGTAATCTCTGGGATACATACTTGTCTCTCCAGCAGGTCCTATTTATATCAAAGGCAATGTTCAAGTCCTTAGAATGCATAATTCTTATCATGTTTGTTTTGTGGCTATGCAGCAGGTCCATCAGAGTGGGGGCTGACAATGCCCTGTATGTCAGGCATAGATCTCCCCTCAAAACCCCGTAGGAGACAGAATACAGTGATAGAGCCTTGAGGTGGTCTGCACAGAACATTTTACTTAAGCTCTGTATTCTTTTAGTGAGGAACCTCTGTGGACGTTCCAGTTGTTGGATATGCCTGGTTAGGTACATAACAAAGGGGCACTGTACTCAATGATAGGTCTGATGAATGCCGAATACAGTGGAACAATGACTTCCTCAGAATTAGATGCCATACATTTATTTATAAGTTGCGCAACATAGAATGATTTCCTCACCACTGTAGACATGTGATGGTCAAAGGACAGATTACTCTGTGTGTGTGTACCCAAGTCCCTGACTACTGGGTCAACTCTAAGGGGTGTGTTGTCAATATAATAGTTACCAGGGGTGGATTACTTCCCGAAAGGTACTACTATGCATTTCCTGGCCTTTAGTTTTAGCCATGGCTCTGACACCATTTGTCTGTGTCAGACCCTCCTGGAGAACATGTGTGTCAGTGTGGGATTCAATGAGAGCTCCTAATTTGCAATCATCTGCAAATTTACTTAGCCAGAGACCAGTGACATTGACCTTGACTTTAGAGAAGTAAATGCCAAAAAGGAGCAGTCCAAAGACTGATTCCTGAGGAATTCCACTTGTGACTGGCCTCTTTGTAGAGGTGGACTCCCCAATTCTAACTTCCTAGGTCCTGTCTGTGAGCCAGTTGGCTATCCACTGGGTGACATATGAGTTTGCACCTAACTTCTTGAGTTTGTCAACATTGCCTGAGTGGGGTATTGTGTCAAATGCCTTGGCAAGGTCAAGGTAGGCAGTGTGAACCCATTGCTTTGGTGGCCTTCTCAAAGAAGACCACCAGGTTGAGTAGGCATGATTTGCCCTTAATGAAACCAAACAGGGTTGAGTCCAGTTTATGGATATTTACTATATCACTATTGATCATTTCCATGATAATTCTTTCCATGGCTTTACATACAAGACAAGTGAGACTTATGGGTCTGTAGTTGTCTCACCTTTGTGCAGAGGGATGACTGTTGCTGTTCTCCATTCATGAGGTACAAAGCCTGTTTGGAGGCTATAGTTAAATGGCATTTCCAAAGGCCCTGATAGGTCACATTTCATGCTGTTTAGAAGGCATCCTGGGATACTGTCTGGGCCCATTGATGCAGTGTTCTTGGCCTTAGAGAGAGCATTAGGAGTTATATTTGATGGTATTTCCTGAGGGAAGGTTGAGGGGGCGAGGGGTAAAGTTGGAGCTAAATTTATTGGCAGTAGGTTTGCTATATCTTCTGGCTCAGTATAGGTGGCTCCATTTACAATGAGCTCACACACAACTGTGTATTGCCATTGAGGCTGCAGACATAGCTAAAGAATGCCTTGTGGTTGTCCTTGGCCTGGGAGGTTAAATTCACCTCAAATTTAGCTTTGGTAGAATTTATTTGTCCACTGAGAGGTTTGTTAATTTGTTGAGAGTGCTTTTATCCTGCTGGGTTCTGCACCTCCCAATTTTTGCCAGGATTTTATTACTTCTGTTATACAGCCTATTGATTTTGTGATCCCACCAGGGTGGCAATTCTTCCTGGCGGGTACAGCTGCCTCTATGCAGCTATCAACATGCTTGTACAGGGTTTTTGTGAACAGTTCTGCATAGGCAACAGTGTTCTCATGGTTTATGGGGGCTTGACATTTTGCCAGGTTATCACTTAATAGCAGGAGGTTAGCCTTAGAGTAGTACCTGTATATGCCAGATTTAGCCAGGTTTTATTTTTTACTTCAAAAGAGACTATTTTGTGGTCTGACCTTACCAGGGAAGACATTACAGTAGGGGGTGTACAACACTCTCCCTTATTAAAGAACATTTTGACATGCAGCTGCCTTGAAAGAGGAGGATCCATGGCAGACATGCTCAAATGGCAGATAATGAATCTTAACAGAGGAATAAGAAAGGCCATAGAATATTACTTCAAACAAATATTGTAAAGCATGAGAACAACTAGCCCTGAATGGGTGCTACTTATGTTGTTGGCACTAACCAGAAAACCTTTTCCATTTGCTAATATACAATCTTCTAGTAGCAGGCTTTTTTGCTTCCATTAGTACCCACTGCACATCCTCAGAAAACAGGTGCCTAAAAGCAATTAAGACCCTATCATCCAGGCAGTCAGTTGATGACTGATGTTGGGGTGTTTCTGTACAAGCAGATCCACTCTGTGGAGAAGCTTGTGGTAATTGGCCCTAGCCATTTAAAAAGGAAGGGAGAACCATGGTTTACTGGGAAAAAGGGAGTCACTGCAATAATTAGTGAGGACCAGATCTAGTATGGCTGCACCCCTGGTTAGTGTATTGACTATCTGATTCAAGGAGTTTGTGTTTACAAAATCCAGTAATCACTGTGCCTGTATGTTTGGTGTCACACAGGATTCCAGTTAATAGTGGGATAATTAAAATCGCTCATGAATATGGTATTGGGTTGGATGGTTAGTGTTTCTAATAAGTTTAAATACATGGTATGAGTTTCCAGCATCATGGGGGGGGGGGGACCTATAGCTGTCAAGGAAGTGAGATTGGATTTTGCCTATGGTGATTTGAACATGGAGCAACTCAACTGCATTGTCCTGTTTGACCAGCCTTGAGGTGTATTTATTTTTGGTGTAAATAGAGACACCTCCACCTTTAGCCCCTGTCTGTGTAGTAGCTGGTCTAAATGTGTGGAAGGCAGTATAACCTTGCACTGTTGGTGTACTCTCCGCAGCTTTAATCCATGTCTCAGTAACCACACAGACATCAGCATTCTCTAGGGTGAAGAGAGCTTCTATGGAGTGGAGTTTTTTGTTTAGCCTCCTAGCATTGAGCAGTAATACCTTTAGATTTTTTTGGTTTTGGATTTGCTATTTCAGAAGTACTTTCAGGTTGGCATGCCTAAAAAAGGCACTATGGGGAAGACAATGTTTTAGCTAATATTCAAAAGCCTAGACTAGGGTAGGGGTGCAGACCATCCCTGGCAAAGCAGCGTGGTCTGCTGACTATCTTCTTCCATGCTGACAAATATTGTACCCCTTTGGAATGACACCAAAAACTAAGCCAATTATTAAAGTCAATCATCTTTTGTTTGTATTGTGGCATCATCCTTGGAGAAAATAAAATGCTGCTCAACATTAGGCTCATACTAACCTGGGATACATATTCCGAGAGCTCCATGATATTACTCTTCATATAGTCTAGGGAGATGCATCTCAGGTGATTTACTCCTACATGGACTATGAGTCATACTGATGTTTGTGGTTCAGTGACCTGAGTGCATGAGTAATGTGCAGAATCCTAGCCCCTGACAAGCAACTGTCCGTAACTTTCTCCTTACTCAGCCTGGTGAGAGGGACATCAGTGTGCGTCTCATGATGGAGTCTCCAATGACCAGAATGTTGGATTGTGTGGTAGCTTACCTTATGGGCTTAAAGGCAGAAGATGAGATGTGGGTCTATGTGCTGATGTGGGTGTTGCTTTAAAAGAGTGCATTTGGGGCTGCTGAGGGTATTTACTATGCATACTTCATCTAGGAGGTCTTTGTGGTTTAGGAATGTTACATTTAAGTGCATCAGTATATGTGAGTCTATATGTCTGATTTGAATTGCGTGTGATGGATGCAGCATGTGTACTACTGACAACCTTATTGACATCAGGAGTACTTTTATGTGAGAGCTTTGCCTCGAGTGACACTGTGTAAATACACCTCTTACATACCATATCAGTTTAAGAATTAACTGGTTGTCAATTTCTACATTGCATCAGGATGCCCATGTCCACCAAGCTGGTAATGGATAGAGTGGGAAAGTTCATATCCATGGCAACAGACCCTTTTTTATTGATTACATAGCTGAAGTGAGAATATAAAGCAATGCCAGGTGTATATGGTTTGCAACTCTGGGGATAGTGATTGTCAGTGCAAACTAGTTGTCCTGTGTGCGACTAGGTATTGGAGAAATTTCAATTGTGCTTTTACAAGAAAAATGTCACTCAGGGTGTTTAAGTCTGTACAGGGCATGGGGAAACTAATACGTAGACCCTGAAAATTTAAGGATGAAGTATTTAGCCAGATGTGCTGAAGTTAGAAACAAATCAAGCAGTACTTACTGAAAACAAAGAATTCGCTTGTCAAGAATGATGAAAAGAGGGGAGTCACATGAATGGCTACTGCTTGGCTACTACTAATCCTGGTCTCACCACAGCTTCACTCTACTAGGATACAAAGCTCCTTTGCTTCTTCTCTCACCAGAAGCAAAGCTTTAGCACCAATCCTAAGATGAGAAGCAGGCCACAGCCTGTTTGGTGACCCACAGTATTGTCTCAGATGATGAAAGGGTGTATAGGCTAGGTGTAGCCTTTTCCTGGTAGATGCCTTGAATAGCAACCAGACCAATCAGGAATGTTAAGCAAAGACACTCACTGTCCAACCAGAAACAGTCGGGAATCAATGCACTCTGCTCCTTCTCTCAACAGAAGCAGAATAGAAGTACAAATTCCAATCTGTCACCTATGAAGCAGTTAATAAGCTTTCTGGTGATCAGCAGTCTCCAGGAAAAAAATGTCCCTGTGCTCCTTCTCTCACCAGCAATAAACTGAAGCACTAATCCTAAGATGACTACTGAGAGGCAGAATGTGGGCTCTCCAATAACTGGTGGTCTTGTGATAGATGTTTAAGGATAAGATGAAAAATGGGTTAATATTATAAGCACTGCAGTGTGCACTAAGCAGTTAGATATAAAAAGGGGTAATTAAAGTTTCAGCTGTCTAAGTGAAGAGACACTTATTTTAAAAGAGCAAGAAAGATTGAAAGGGGGTGGGTACTTTTGTTTTCTGGCTCTGTGGAATGCAGTGGGATGGCCATTACATTTAAATAGTTGAAAGGGAGTGATTTCACAAAATGATAATTTTGTGCTTACTCACAACAGCCAGTGAAAGGGGAGAGGGAAGGAGATACATGGTCAAATTAATATGAGGCAGGCAATTAGAAAGACAGTTGTGTTTAAGAACACAACAGCAACAGGTGGGAAAAATTATGTGAGAGTTTTAACTCATTCACGCCAGAGCAGCTCTGAAAAAGCTGCCTACATAATTCTACCATAGGAACAACAGTGCAGCCTGAGCTCATTTTCAGAAAATCCATTTCTGATACCATACAGAAAACAAATGATCATAAGTGCTAGATTAAAAATGTAAATGTGAAAGTTGTTGCTCAGACACCGACCTTTGCAACAGTGCAAATGTTGATAGTGCGTATCAAAGTCATCATTAAATATTTGGCAAGGACTGCTGATATTGTACATATTTTTTACCTGTTTGGAAAAGCAAAGTACAATATCTTGGTCAATGTACCATGTAGACCCATCCAATTTGTATTTAATTTGTTAGTATGAATGCCAGCTTTAAAATGATACATTAACCATTACTGTGTGATGCTCCTTTATGGAGATATTCACAGAAATATGATTAATATAATATTTCTCAATTGATAAAGCATAATATCTCATCACCTGTAACAGACAGAGGGTACATATCAGTGTAAAAGTTGTGCGTCTCAATGTCAGCTGCAAAATGATGCATCATTTGTGTCATTACCATGCTCCCTTGCAAAGATATGATCATAATAATGAGAAGTATTGTAAATGTATAATTTTCATAATCGTACAAGACTAAAACTGTGATATCTGTAAACCTGTACACTGCACAGACACAGTTTTACCATGTTGTAAGGAGTAACACTGTCTTCAAAACGAGGTATTACTTGGCACACTGACATGCTCCCTTGCAAAGATATTTACCGAAATATGAAAAGAAATCATAATTTCCATAACCTAAGTCCAAAACAAACTAATATCTGTACACCATACAGGCTCAGTTCTTTTACCATGTTGGAGCTATGAATTTTGTATTCAAAATGAGGTATTACTTAGCACATTCATATGCTCCCTTGTAAAGTTATTTACCAAAATATGAAAAAAAAAATCATAATTTCTATAACCATAAGTCCAAAACAAACTTTGATATATGTACATGTGTACAACATACAGGCACAATTCTTTTACCATGTTCGAAGAATGAATTATGTCTTCAAAGTGAGGTATTACTTAGCACATTCAGATGCTCCCTTGCAAAGTTATTTACCAAAATATGGAAAAAAAAATCAATTTCCATAACCATAAGTCCGAAACAAACTTTGATATCTGTACATGCGTACAACATAAAGGCACAGTTCTGTTACCATGTTGGAACTATCAATACTGTGTTCAAAATGAGGTATTACTTGGCATGTTCAGATGCTCCCTTGCAAAGTTATTTACCAAAATATGAAAAAAATCATAATTTTCATAACCTGAGTCCTAACAAAACTGATATCTATATATGTGTACAGCATTCAGAACTGGTTGTTTTACCATGTAGACACATATGATTGTAAACATACACATTCCTGGTGTAGCCAACATACTGCTGAATGGGTGCATGTAAAGAGAAAAAGAAAGGTAGTGACCACCACTCCATTAATGAACCCAGGACAGGCATGGGACTTCAGTGGCAGGCAAGGCCATCTGATCTGTCCAACAGCTGTGCTGGCTACCCACTCAGACAGCTGATACCACTGCAGTAGCACAACCTCCTTCAGTGTCAGCAGTCTGCCTTACCTATGCCTTTTCTCTTTACGTGTCCAGTCAGCAATGGACCTAAGGGATCAAGTTCTGTATTACTAAGCCCTTCCTATCATCTAAACTCTACAAATGCCTGATAAAAGCAGAGTAAAAAAAGTATTGCAGGATGGTCACTGACATATTAGATTGTACTCTCCTGAAACATTTGTTTTTTTATGGAACCATGGAACCTGTGTGAAGGAGTCAAGAAAGACAAGTATCCATTTGAGACTCAAATTTTTTTTTCTTTTTGCAATGTTTGGATGCCACTACTATAACTTAATAGGGGGGGGAGCTGCACTCCATATGACACCAACAAGCCAATTATATTAGCAAAGAAGGGTACAAATCTACAATAAAGATACAATCAAATATTCAAAAACACTGCTATACACATTTTTTTCATGTTAATTCAAGAATATCACGAAAACTAAACAGTGTTAGCACTCAATCTCTCACAGTGACAGTCATCAAGTAGCAACACCACTGCACAGAAGGGGTAATGTGACATAACTGAAGATAGCCTGCATGGAATGAAAGATATAGTAGGATTTATTAAACTGAATAATGTTTTTACATTCAGTTTAGCAATAAACAAAATAACTACGTAAAGTCATTTTCTAAGACACTATGATTTTATGTGGTATCTCCTAAAGATGCTGTATGCCCTTCAAGGGCTGAATGACAGTTTTGTAGTTCATGCTAAACTTATTTGTAGCAAAACTGTGGCACAAGGGCTTGTATATTCATCGTATTATTCTAAAGCTATATTTTTGTCAAACAACCTCAGAGAATGAAACAATAATGTTTCCATTAATGACAGGAGCAGAAATGTGTATTATCCTACACATGACATTAATTGTATGGTGGGATAGTACCCTGGGAAAGCTGTTAATTACTTCTGAATTACTTCTGAATATGATAGAACATGGGTGTCCAGAATTCTGAACTTTATTTCATAATGAAGTTCGTAAGTATGCCAGGCAATAATTGTGAAAACTAGCATGGATGATGCTGTGCTCTGTAGTCACCAATATGAAGAAAAGATGCTGTTATGATGCAGATTCATCCTGAAGTTAGAGCTACTTAAAAAATGTTTCACTTCACATTTAAATTCTGATAGACCCTAGTGTAGACTGACAGAAAATTCATAGGATCATAGGAGGTTACTAGGCTAATTGCCCTGGGGCCCTTACAAGCCTAGCCAAGAGTTCATCCCCAAAAAGAAACCTCTGTCAGCACCTGTCGCCCTTGTAAATGAGGGAGACAGGTGGAACCCTTGGGACAAATTTGTGGTTTCCCATCCACTCATCAAGGTTGCGCTTGAAGAGGGTCAGTGAGGAGCTCTGTTTGAGATGTATAGGAAGTCTATTCCAGACATGGGGCAGCCTCTGGCAGACAAAACTGTCTCTCCAGCAGGTTTTGATGATGGAATGTAATGGCACCATCTTGCCCGTAGCACCTTACAAACAGTCCATAATCATCAAAGCAGGAAGTGACAACATAAAATTGCTAGTAGAATGAGCCCCTAAGAGTTGGGCCTAAAAGTAACTAGTTAACCTCAAAGTTAAATGAATGAAACAATGCCCCCACAAAGCATACATGTAGTGACCCAGGGTAAATGACTAACAGCAACTGAGGCACTGCAAACAGCAAGAGTTATTACAACCTCAACAATAACGCAATCCTATGGAATAACTTTGGACGTATAAGATAAGGACATCCAGATAAATGGCATGTGAAGGGAATGAATAGGAGAGTGAAAATGGCTGACCATTCAGAAGGGGGAAACAGATGTAAATGAATGTATGAGGATAGAGATAAGTAAAGAGCAGGAAGTGAATAGGGGAGTAGTGGAGGTACAGCAGATCTAACAAGCAGGCTTGGATTGGACATTACCATTAGGATATGATACTTGTAGTTCTGACAGTACGACATAGTCTGATATTAGAAAAAATGTATATGTGAAATTTGTGAGGTGCTGTCAAGAACTCAATAAAAGTCAACTGAATAACATAAAACAAAATTCTCTCGTTCCACCAATTGAATAACATACAACAAAATTCTCTTTCCACACATCTAACAATGGGTCTACTTTAAAAGACCGAAACGACAATTCCCCGACACGCGGAAAACGAAGACCAAACGACCGACAGGTACGTTTATCGAAAGGGTGATTTGCCGACAGCGGAAAGACCGACAAGGGTAATGTGTGATCCCGACTTGGTAAGTGTGCGACAGTGACGGAGTTAGGAGCGGTCAGGTAAGTGTGTGATATTGTGGGATTTTGGGTTAGGCTGTGGGAAAGGTGAGTGTGTGTTAGTGTCGGAGTTAGGGTTCGGGTAAGGTAAGTGTGTGATAGTGAGGGACTGTAGTTTAGGGACGGGTTAAGTGAGTTAGGTTTAGAGTGCGGGTAGGGTGTGTGCGATAGTGACGGGCTTTATGTTTTGGGTGGGTTAAGTGAGTTAGGGTTAGGGTGCAGGTAGGTGAAGTGTGCGATAGTGTCGGACCTTGGGGTTAGGGGTGGGTTAAGTGAGTTAGGGTTAGGGTGCAGGTAGGTGAAGTGTGTGATAGTGTCGGACCTTGGGGTTAGGGGTGGGTTAAGTGAGTTAGGGTTAGGGTGCAGGTAGGGTGAGTGTGCGATAGTGTCGGACCTTAGGGTTAGGGTTTGGGTTAGGGCTAGTGGGTATGCTATGTAGTGTAATGTGTTGTTTACGTTCGGTGTGTCGGTGTAATGGTGTTCGGTGTTTTGCGTTGTCGGTTATGTGTGTTGTCAGTTATCTGGTCTCGGTGATTTGTGTGTCGGCGAACTGGCATGTCGGTCTTTCAAAGTAGACCCCTAACAACATTCAAAATGTTCAGTCATAAAAAAGATCCCAAAAGTAACCTGCTCCATAGTTTATCACCCAAGAACCAGGTCCATGAAGTGCTGTGAAATAAGTCAGTTGCATCACTCTGGTGGTATGAATGCATCCAGTTGAACTCCAATAGTTAAATGTAAGGAGTTTTACATACAGCATGCTTAAAACACTCATGATATGTCTACATATGTTACTAAACTGGACTTGTTTTATCATCTTCTCCACAAACTGAGATTTTGTTTATTACTGTGTTAGGTTCAAATTGTAATCACAATATCCGTCAGCGTCATATTTCATGACTACAAGTGTACCAGAGTTTATGCTGTTATCTTCATGTTTCAGAACTGCACTGATACTCAAAGTCACCTTGAACCAGTGAGAAAATAAAGATAACACATAAACGGCATTTAAAAGAGTCAATAAAAAAAATCACAAATACTATCTGCTAAATTCCTCATCGCATATTTTCAGTACCTGACTGTTTGGTAAGATAAAAAAAAAAAAAAAACATAATTATGATGCGAGCTGTCAATCACAGTTCATTAGCATATAGCGCTCAAAGAGGCATGGCCCTCGGGAAAACAGAATGCATAAATTCACCTCATTTTCATGGTAACAGCCATATAGCTTCCTAGGCAATCAGCAATGTCATTCAACAGTAACCACACCCCAAAATGCGAGGAGATATTGTAAGACTAATTCAGGGTTTACCTACAACACATATGCTCTTTTCTCCCTCCAAGTGCTATAATCATAAATTAGAAAAAAAGTTACCTATAACAAAACAAAAGATTCAAGTAAACAATTTTCAATCATGCCTATCCCACAAGTAATTTAAACGCAGAGCATCACCTCAATGAATTGTGCCAGACACATGCCAACATTCAAGAAAACCAATAACATGACGTGACCTCTTGCCATACTGTAGTATCTTTCTCAAGTCTTCCTTTACATAATAAATGTAAAATGTAGTCACCACATTCAAAACACTATGGTCAGACACCACATGCCAAGCTCTCCATACATCCTGAACTCTACCGCACCCTCCCCCTAAAAAAGTTACTGCGGAACTCCTTAAAACAGAATCCAGCTGCCACACTGAAATCTACAACCCAATCCCGTCCCGGTGAGAACCTTCTCCACTGCAGCCTTTCAAATCTACATTATTGCAACTTCAAAAGGACACTTGGCACACGGGTCTATATTATAAGATTGACGTTTGAAAACATCAAACAACATATGGTCTTCAAACATTGACCTTATAAAACGACATAAAAAAAAAAAAAAAAAGAAAAAAGTACCCTAACGGGTTTAAGCAGGGGGGCAAGCCCCCTGGAACCCCCCCCTCATTTAAGGGATAAAATAAAACATTTAAGGGGAAAATAAAACATTTCAAAGCTTTACTAGTTTAGTTCCTAGCTCCACCCTTCAGTTCACAGAAAATTAACCTTAACTGACTTGTTCTGACTTGTGTGCGACTCCTTGATTGACCTGTTCTAATGTGCAACTCACAAGAGACACAGCTGTGGTCTCTTTCCAAGTTTTAATATGCAATTCAAAGCAGAATACAAGTAAAACACAGTGTAAAGAAAACAAATCACAGTATACAAAATAGAAGAAATAAAAAGCAAACTAACCTTTCTCACACAGCAAATTGTGCCAAGAGTCTTGGTGAGCTTTTCCACTAATGTGAGGAAGTAAGCAAGGTTGAGTACAATTATAGATGCATACGGTACCCAAAGTAGAAACATCAGAGTGGAGTGTTTTAGCAAATGTGAACCTAATACGTTAACTAAACTAAAACTAAGAGAAGAAACTTTAATTGTGATATTAGAAAAGTGAAGAGAAATATGTCGATAATAGGTAGGAACACAATACATGAAGGCAAAACTGAAGTTAGTGCATGCAAAAAGAGACTTGTGTTAGAGAGGAAGGTTGAGTACACACATAAAATTCGGCATTTTTCCAGAGAATATAAACTGCATTAAAGTGAAAGATGAGGAGATAAGGATTTAAGAGGAGACAGGGATTCCAGATCATAGACTGGTGATGGTGGAAATTAAGGACAATAATGGGATAATCTGGGAAGGGGGGTGACTTTAACAGTATATGGTCTATACAGACTGAAAGGTTTGTACTCTTGAGAAATGTAAGGAAAGAAGAAAAAGTAATTGCCTGTGGAATGAAGAAAAATCAGACTGAATAAGAGTATAATGATGTAGAAATGGTAATAATGAGATATGTGAAGGACATGATAGGGTCATGAATGATACAGAAAGATGATACATATGAAATTAAAACAAAACAAAAAAAACAGATATTATGGATGTGATAAAGGGGTTGGAAAAAAGAAAAAAAATCCAAGTAATAAAGGTTTACCAAGGAAATAATATAAGTCAACAGGTGAAAGGTTAAAGAAAGTGAACTTTTTCTATGATATAGTAGAAGGAAGAAGTTGTGAAGAGTTTGCAGAACAGAATCCCAAGAGTTTTTTTTTAATTTAGATTAGAATATCTTTATTGGAGATTAAAAAACAAGGGATGACAGATCAGCAAGGTATGACAGAGAGGCAGGCTTGTGGAGTTATAGATACAGTTAATACTTAAGAAGAGCATTTAATGAGGTATGTAATAGTTTAGTTAAGGGGCATTTGCTGACAGCAGATCACAAACAGGCATATGTTGACTCTACTCTTAAAATAATTTTGTGAAGCAGTTACAATGAGTAGGAATGGAGAATTTATGTACTGGGGATGTAAATTTGGTGGCAAACAGGAAGTTATTACTAAATGAGTGAAACAGAAGAGTGTTATTGTGAAAAGAGGAGTAAGACAATGGCGTCCACTAAGCCTGGTATTCAATACATGCATTACTAATAAGCCCAAGTATTCACAAGAAAAGGGCAGAAAAGAAAAAATATGGAATGGTGTTTATGCCTTTGCAGAGTGATGTTTATGTAATTGTGAAAGTACAAAAGGCTGTGGAAAATGTTTTCATATTGCGATAGATTTTTTTTCAATGAAATATCACACAAAAATGAATAGTAAACATACAGTAACGTATCCATAATAATATAATCTAACAAGAACTCCAAAAAGTACAATCACAACTTATTTGTATTATTCAATAAAACATCCAAGGAAAATGTTCAGACACCCCTCTTGTTCCCCCCATTATTTGCAAAATACTTCTCCAATGGACCATTATTTCAAGTCTGCACCATCCAATTCCTTTTTTGCATTGTCTCAGTATCTTTCCCTCACTCCACTCCATTTCACTTCAATTTTTAATTTCTCTCTGTCTGCACAGCCACTGTTATCATGTACGTAGCTGTGTCATTTAGCCTAATGATACTGTCCTGCCATTTAATCTCCTCCTTTCAGCCTATTATGATTAAATTCTTAACCCACCCCATTAGTCACAGCAGTTGTACTTTTTCCCTTTTCCTTTCATTCTCTCTCCTTCCATCTAATGCTAACAATACAAATTGCATTCCCTGCATACCTTCTTATGGTAGAGAATTTCACATTCCCTCATACATTGTCCCATATCCATAACTCTCCTCACTCCCAAAACCTATGGGTATACCTTGCTTCCCCTATAAAACTTACCATTCCCTACTTTCCATTGCATAACTAACTTTTGGCTTTTGGGCCTCAAAACAAGTAATCTGTGAGCGCTGATCCAATCATCCATTTCCCAAATGAAAGAAGATAATGTATTACATTGCTTAATTCGCCACGGAGGTCTATTCCAGAAGTTGTGAAGGTGCTTTGCAATCAGCCTACCTTTTCACTTTGATTTATCTGTCAGTGAAGATTTAGATCCCTAGTTCTGTTACTTGTTGGGCAATTTGATTTATGGAGATACAGAAGATCCAGGCCACTGGATACCTAATGGTTTGGAAGACAAGGCATGTAGCTCTCCCATGAGTCTATAAGATACTGAATATAGGAACAATATCCAGTTTTTTAAATAACATAAGGTTTTTAAGACCATGATCTACTTAGGAACCTCTGGTTTCCTTCTAGTTCATTGACAGGAGGCAATGCATTCAATAACTGACCTAAACAATGCTGAATATAATGGGAACATTACTTCTTTAGATTTGGATGATGTTCTCTTGGAAATCAGCTATGCTAAGTAGGACCTTCTGACTACAGCTGTTACATAATGATCAATGGTGACAGAATTATCAAACCAAGTTCCAAGATCTCTAATAACATTCTCATTTTGGATTGGGGTATTGTCTATGCTGCATGTGGGAGGGAGGGTAGCTGATCAGATGTAGCAATATGCACTTTTTTGCATTTACATCCATTCTTAGTACAACAGATATTTATAGGTGAACGCTCTTGCTGCACGGCTTGGGTATCAGTCAGTGAATGACTTGACAATGCCTCCCAGTTTACAGTCACTGGCAAAACTGGTTAGCTAGATGTTTTGGTCCCTGGTCTGGAGATTAGAAAAGTAAATGTCAATCAAAAGGAGTCCCAGCACAGAGCCCTGTGGGACACCACTGGTCACCCTTATACTATCTAATGAGGTACCTGCTACCCTCGCCATGTGGGTTCTGACATTTAGCCTGTTTGCTATCCATCTTATCACACAGGGATTCATTTGTAATGCATTAACTTTACTAACTATGCTAGCATGGGGAATGTGTCAAAGGTGTTGGCCAGGAAAAGGTGTGCCATGCCAACAGCATGACCACTGTCAACAGCTTGTGTTACTCTTTCAAAGAAGTTAATCAGATTCATCAGAAAGATCTACCCTTGACAAAGGCAAATTGCTGTGAGTTTAGCCTGATGAGACATTTAATGTCATAGATTATCAGGTCAGTTATAATATGTTGCATGGCTTTTCAAATAAGACTGGATAGGTTAATGGGCCTATAATTCCTGGAGCCAGTGGTGGGGACCACTCGTAAAGCGGCATCACCACTGCTGGGTGCCAAACCTTATGGAAAAAGTCTGTGGCTAAACTTATATTAAACGGTTTAAGAAGTGGCACTACCAGGGCTTGTTTATTAAACAGCAGGTATATTATTAGGTCTCATGGAAGAAATATTTTAACTCTTGGAGAGCACCTCTAATATATATTCTTTAGTGATGATGATGGGGTGGGGAATCTCAGAGATTGATGGATAAGTGGGCTTTGGATAACTGTCTCCAGTGTGAAATTTGCCAACATACTAGCAAACAATTTCAGTACAATTTCTACTGGGTTAGAGTAGGTGATGCCATTATGAATAAGTTCAGTCCAATGTTGGATGTTATTTCTTAGTTTCTTAATGAAACAAAATAACAATTTGCAATCGCCCTTAGTTTCAGATACTAACCTAACTTCATGGGCTGCCTTAGTAGTCCTAACAAAATTGTTTCAAGTTTTTAGTCAATTTTATAATGTTATTGATTTGAGGGTATTTTGATCTTCTATGTACTTTATCAAGCCTTTTTTTTTCTTTTAATGTAGAGTTTAATTACATTTGTAGACCAACAGGCTTGTTTGCTTTTAAATTACCCATTATATTTAGATCTGGTTGGGACTGCATGTTTTACACATTTATCTAAGTGGGAGAAGAACTTCATTGTGGAGCTCCCTGCTGTGTTGACATTTGGGGTTTTTGCTATAAGTGAATTTTGAAACACTGGTGTCTCTCTCTCACTTTAGACGCAACAGAAGAGTCTTCATGGGTTCTGTTCAAGCAGCTTTAATTTATGCAAACACATCACGATAGACATTTACTGACTAACTTAAGTAACTTATATACAAACTGACTGCTGCAATCATACATGCTTACTCTCTGGCTGCACTCTCAAAATGGCACTAGGTAATGGCATGTGCTCAACATTTATACATGCACGTTACATCTTTGATATGCTTCTTAAAGATATAGCACATATCACATGCACATTGATCTACATCCTCCCTCTTGAAAAATGAAACATGCAGTGTTATGAATCAATTTGGCATGCAGATATCACACAGTTTTCTATCATGCAATTAGATGGGATAATATATGTATATATATATATATATATATATATATATATACACACACACACACACACACACACACACACACACACACACACACACACACACACACACACACACACACACACACACAGTTAAGTCCATGTTGCTGCACATTTCACCATGGGCCTGGATACTCATCCATATCGTGCGACATAAAATTGGGAATTGGATTTCACAACTTGGCACTGTCTCTGTACAATGTTCAGTCTTTGTACCATTTGAAATTTTCAGGAATGGAATCAGAGATAAGAATACACTCTGTGATGGGAACATATGGTTCACTCAAAGATTTAGTCTGAGCCATTAAAATTATGTGATGATGATTCTGGTACAGGAAGTAAATGCCTATGGTTTCTCATGTACTTCATACCCCCACAGTCTATAAGGTAGGATCTCGGATTGGCACATATACCTGTAACATGACCAATCCAGTCGAAACCTTTTGCCGTTTGTATTCTCACCATTTCTTCTTCCCTCAATGGATGAAGTAATCTGCTCGATTTGTCATAAATGGACTTCAGGATCGAACGCTTCTTGAATAGTTGAGCCTTTACAGTTCTGTTGTTTTCAGCTTTAGGCCTCAATAAACTTGAACTAATAGGTAGAGTCATTCTAGTTTGCCTGGAAAGAAGTCTTTGAGCAGGTAAGCCAAGAATATTGTTAGTGGGTATGTTTCTGAGATTAAGTAAATTCAAAAACATATCTGTATTGTCAGACTTTGACCTTTCAAGTAATTGCTTTGCACTCTGTACTGCACGTTCAGCTAGTCCATTTGACTGTGGATATTCTGGATTACTAGTGACTTGTACAAAGTCCCATTCTTTAGCAAATGTCTGAAACAACTGACTGGCAAATCGGGTACCATTGTCAGAAACAACTTTGTGTGGACTACCATGGACTGAGAAATGACATTTCAACTTAGTAATAACAGTAGTGGATTGTAGGTTAGGTAGTAAGTCAATCTCAAACCAGTTTGAATAAGAGTCTACCAATACCATTTAGTATTGATTGTTCCACTCCAAGATATCAGTGGCTACTTTCGACCAAGATAGTTCAGGAATTTGGTTTAGCTGAAGTGGTTCTCTTTGCAAATGCGATCTAGTACTATTGCATACCGAACAAGAAGAAAGTACTTTATCAATGTCTTTCATTAAAGACCGCCAAAATACTAATTCTCTCACTCGTCTCTTAGTGGATGTGGAGCCTGGATGACCACGATGCAAAATCTGGATAGATTCTTGTTGTAAGGAAGCAGGAACAACAGTTTTAGGACCTTTGAAAATAATGCAATCTTCCATCAACATTTCATCTCTGTAAGGAAAGTAGGTTTGCACTTCAGGTGGTACACAATATTGCTTTGACTGCCATCCAACATTAATGTAGTGATTTGAGCTTTTGAAAAATTGGACCAGTCTTAGTGTGATCTCTTTCAAGCCTTGTGGTAGAAATATTACACACTGTCATCACTTCAAAGGCAAAATTCTCTGCATCAAGTTGTTCTGTCGTATTTCTAGGCAATCTGGATAACATATCAGCCAGATAGAGTAGTTTGTCTTTTGTATAGACCATTTTGAAGTTGTACTTTTGCAATTTGAGCATAATTCTTTGTAATCTTGCTGGAGCAGAATGCATAGGCTTCTTTAGAATAGTAACTAGAGGCTTGAAACTTGGAACATGCAAATACAATTGCCAAAAATTCTTTCTCAATTTGAGCATACTGCATCTCAGTTTGGGTAAGTGTTCTGGATGCACAGGCTACTAGTCTGCCCTTGTGAAGCATGACTGTGCCTAACCCAACTTTTGAAGCATCACAGGAAAGCGTGACTGGTTTGTTCACATCATAGTATCTTAATGTAGGTGGGGTGGCAATTTCCTGCTTGAGGTCTTGAAATGCCTTCTGGTGGTGTTCTAACAATGACCATGCAATATTTTTGTGCGTTAGCTGTCTTAAAGGTGCCATCAACTCACTGAAGTCTGGTATAAACTTGCCTAAATAGTTGACCATGCCTAGGAAATGCTGTAGAGCTTGAACATTGTCTGGTGCTGACATCTCAAGGATAGCTGCTTGCTTGGTCAGATCTGGTCTCAAACCAGTGCTGGTAAACAAATGACCTACATATGTAACTCCTGGTAGCCTGACTTTGCATTTCAAAGGACTGAGCTTCAAGTTTACTTCACATGCTCTTGTCTAGAACATTATTTAGGTTTCTATCATGCTCTGCTTCACCACTGCCTCCAACCAGTAAATCATCTACAATTATGGCACAAAGATAACCCGAAAAAAATTTGATCTATTGCACGCTGAAAGACTTCACTTGCAGACTTTATTCCAAATGGCATCTTTAGCAATATGTATCTACCAAACGAGGTACCAAAAGTGGTTAGTAATGAGGATTTGCTATCATCACTTGCCAAAATGAACTTTTTGCATTTAAAGCAGAAAAGACAGTGGCATTCGGTATTAGAGCTGTGACCTCTGACTGTGTGCACTGGATGATATGGTCTCTTCAATGCTTTGTTCAAATCTCTTGGGTCAAACATATTCTGAATTTGTCTGAGCCTTTTTTGTGAGCTGCAACCATAGACGACACCGATTCAGTTGGTTCTGTAACTGGACAAATTACACCTTGCTGCACCATTTTATCCAACTGAGCCTTGACTTTATTCTGCATAGCTATAGGAACTTTTCTTGCTGGTCTGACCACTGGAGTGACGTCTGGGTCTAACTTCATAGAATATACCACTGGAAGTTTGCCCAACTTGTCATAAAAAAAAATCAGCATACTCAAAAATGGCTTCAGAAAAATTGGAACTAGGAGATTCACTTATAAAAGAAAGCAGATTCATTCTCAAACTATCTTTGAGACACAATAAAGACTGTACTGGCCTTTTGACTACATAGAATAACAAGTTGTAACAGTTCTTGGCCAAATAACATGAAAGCATCACTACGCCTTTGGCTTGAATTTCTTCACTTACGTAAGCAACAAGTCTCGCACTACTGGCCACATTGAGTTGTTCATTAGTTCTCACTTTAGCAAATGTGTCTGCTGATATAAAATTACACTTTGTACCAGTATCTACTTTAAGCTCTGTGGAGTTACCATTGCTCCGGACAATACAAAATACTTTGCTCTTTGTCAATAAATTCACTGCATCAACTATTTCACTAAGCGCTGATACACCATCTTTATAGAAAGCTGACTGTTGTGTCTTTACTTGATCAACTTGCTTTTTTTGTGTGACCTTTCTTTACAACTGTGTGGGTTTTACTTGATTTGCAGAGCTTTTGAAAATGGTTCCATTTTTTACACTTGTGACATTGCTGGACTAAATACTAAATATGTCTCTCTTTTAGACTCATGATTTGCACCACAACTGCGACAATTAACAATAAAGCTGGACTTGGGTTTTGCAGATTCACACTTGTACTGCACTGAGGATGCTCCTTTAACTGAATTAGCCTTAGAACTTGCTGGAAAGCTATGTAATTTCCTTGGTGAGCTAGTAGAGGCTGTGGCTGCCATATGCTTAGGCCTATTTCTGTTTTTGTCAAGTGTTGCACACTATCTACGCTTGCTCTGGAGCTTGCTGAAACCATGCTCTTATCACTCGCAAGCATACTTGTGTGCTTTTCTGTCACTTCATGGATCTGGCAAACCTCTATGACATTACTCAACATTAAATCACTGTCACAAAGCAAGATCTTTCTCACAGCAGCACTATTAATACCACACATGAGCCTGCCCTTTATTAACTCTACTACCAAACTCCTAGGGATTACAATAGACAACCTTAACTTTACATGTCAAAGGGTCAGTTGCTAGCGTCCTCTCCTGCTCAGCTGGTGAATCTGGGAATATTGAGGCAATGTTACAATTGCCTCATGTACACAGACAACCCTCTCCTCCTCCCACAAAACACAAATACATGCGAGAGATGCAACTATATAGCCAAACTGGAGGCTGAGCTCTCTCAACTCAGGACTGGCAAAACCAGATAGGAGGAGAAGGTAACCACACACACCATAAACCCAGTCTCACATAGAACTATCACAACTACAAATCAAACACATAAACACACAAAGACATACTCGGAGGCACTGATCAAAAATCTACCAAAACAGCAGAGGCCTCCAAAGCAGACACCCAAACAACTGCCACCTCATGACATAACACAAGCAACACATAGATCACAAAGTCAGTGTGCAAATCAGTCACAGCCCTTAAGGCCAAACACAATGCCAGACACACTTGTCATAGGTGACTCCATAGTCAGACACACTGACATCCCACTCACCAGAGTGAACAAGGAGAGGGTCACAGTAAGCTGCCTGTCGGGCACTAGAATCCGCCACATAACACAAGCACAAGTATGACTCAGTCATTGTCCATGCCGGTGTGAATGACCTGAGACGTACCTCCCTGGACTACATGAAAAGAGACATAGAGGAGCTCTCAGATTATGTAGCCCAGGCTGGTATGACCCTGACCCTGAGCAGTATCCTACCTTCACCAAGAATTATGCCACAATACAGAGACAAAATGATCAGTTTTAATAATTGGCTTAATTTCTGGTGTCATTCTAAGGGGATCCAATGTCTGTCTGCCTGGAATGACATGCTTGACAAGCCATGCTGCTTCGCAAGGGACGGCTTGCACCTGTCACCCTGGGTTTCGGATATTGGCAAAGGCTCTTGCCACCCCATAGTGCCTTTTTAGACAAGGCTCAAATTCTAAACCCACCGCCCTAGAAAACAATAATGGAAAAAACTAAGGGTAATGCTGCTCAATGCCAGAAGTCTAAATCTCAAGATGCACACCCTCGAAGCCCTCCTCAGTATGGAGAACATCGATGTCTGTGCTGTGACTGAAACCTGGTTCAAGGCTCCAGAGAGCACCCCGGCGCTATCAGGTTTTACCTCATATCATGCGTTCCGGCCCCAAAACCCAGACCGTACCACAAAAGGAGGGGGAGTATCCATATTCATCAAGGATACCCACACCTCCAGGCTGGTGGCAACTCACGAAGCATCAGAGACCATTCAGGTGCAACTAACCATAGGCAAAACTGCTCTACAGTTTGTAGCATGTTACAGGCCACCCTCTCAAACTCAGGAACCCCACACAGCCTTCCTGAAGACACTGGAGAGTATAAATGTCTCTCCAAACACCATCATATTGGGTGACTTCAACTACCCAAACATAGACTGGGAACATTACTCAAGCCCCAATACCCTAGCCCAAAGGTTCCTGGAGTTCATAAACTCAAATGCTATGGAACAACTTGTCACCATTCCCACAAGAGGTGAAAATATACTAGACCTGATCATCACAAACATGGGGACAAAATGCTCCACACCGGAAGTATATCCCTTGTTGGTGAGATCAGACCATAAACTAATCTCACTGGAGATCCACATCCCGCCCCCACCCCCAACGAAAAAGACCACAGTGAAGAACTTCTCAAAAGCCAACTTCACACTTCTTAAGACTGGTGAGGTATCCTTCAAGGCCCCTGAGCTATTGGAAACCAGAACCCACGCTGCTGAATCCCTTACAAATGCTTTCTACGAGCACCTCCAGGATTGCATGGATCAAGCAATCCCAAATAAAATCAAGACCCTTTCCACCAAAGGCAAGCGCCCGATCTGGTGGACCCCAGCCATAAATAAACTTTACAACAAGAGGAGAAAGCTACTACAAGATAGAGCAAAATCCCTAAAAGGGAAGACATCTCTGATCAATACTAGTAAAAAACTACAATCACTCATAAAATCATCCAAGGCCAACTTTGAGAGAAAAATCGCCAAGGACTCAAAAGACAATCATAAGGCCTTCTTTAGCTATGTTAGAAACCTGGGGGAAACTCCCAGATATGCTCAGAATTAGTCCAAAATGATACAAAAATCACTGAACCCACAGACATTGCAAACATACTGGCAGACAGGTTCAGTGCAAATTTCTCCCCTCCCTCTCCCCCAAAAGGAGAAATATCTATCCGAGCAGAGTGTAGCCTCCCAATAATCTCAAATGCCCAGGTGAGAGCTGCTCTCTCTAAAGCTAAAAACACAGCATCAATGGGACCGGATGGTGTCCCTAGCTGTGTGCTACACGAACTCAATGAGGAACTAAACCCACACATAAGGCTGCTGTTTAATCTTAGCCTTACCACAGGATACGTACCCAAAGAGTGGCGTACGGCAACTGTGGTCCCACTCCACAAAGGCGGTGCTTCTACGGACCCTGGTAATTACTGCCCCATAAGCTTAACAAGCCTGGTCTGCAAAGCTATGGAGAGGATCATAATGGAACTCATAAATAAAGACATAGGGGACCTACAAACATTGGATCCTACCCAATTCGGCTTTGTCAAGGGCAGATCATGCCTCTTGAACTTGGTCGACTTTTTTGAAACAGTCACCAAGGCCATTGATGAGGGTAAGGCAGTTCACAGAGCTTACCTTGACCTTGCAAAAGCTTTCAACACAATACTCCACTCGCGTATCATAGAAAAGCTCACCAGCTTAAATGTAAACCCATATGTCACAAGATGGGTTGCAAACTGGCTCAAGGACAGAACCCACAGGGTTAGAGTTGCTGGTGCCATGTCAGACTCCAAGCCGGTCACAAGCGGTGTCCCACAGGGCTCAGTCCTGGGCCCCCTCTTGTTCAGCATCTACTTTTCAGAAGTGCAGGCAAACATAGGAGGATTGTGGCTGACAAAGTTTGCAGATGACTGCAAACTGGGCGCCATAGTTGAAAATCCATCAGACACAGATATCCTTCAGAGAGGTCTCAGAAACAGATAACTGGTGCCAGAGCCATGGCCTTAAGCTAAATGCCAAAAAATGTATAGTCATACCCTTTGGTAAAAACAAGGTAACCCCAAGTTACCACATAGGTGGCAATCCATTAAGCACAGAAGAGGTTATCAGGGACCTGGGGACCCAAGTTGACAGAAACCTTTCTTTTGACACTCACACTGCCAAAGTGGTTAGGAGGACCTTCTACATTGCCCACCTGATTATGAAGGGATTCACATCCAGATCAAGGGAGGTCATTGTTTCCCTGTACTCTTCACTTATCAGACCAATGATTGAGTACAATGCCCCATTCGGAATGTATCTTATCCGACACCTGCAGCAATTGGAAAGACCTCAAAAGTTCCTCACCAAAAGGATAAAGGGGCTCAAAAATATGCCATATGCTGCCCGACTGAAGAAACTCCAGCTCTATTCAGTCACATACCGTCTGGTCAGAGGTGACCTGTGCCTGACATACAAGGTCATGTCCAACCCAGAATTAATGGACATGCTCCACCTCAAAAAATCCAAATCCACCAGAGCCACAAGAGCAAGAGACTTAAACCTCAACACGGATATAAATAGGACGTGCTGGAGGGACAGATTCATCACCCAGAGACTCCCTATGCTGTGGAACAGAATCCCGGTCCATGTGAGACAGAGCACCTCGCTGGCTCTGTTCAAGAGGAATCTTGACCAGTGGATGGGAGATCGTAGGTTTACCCCGGGGATCATCTCTGTATCACTGCTGGACAGAGGCACGGCAAACTAATGGGTATAGTATTCTTCAACCTAAGGGGTGGTGAAAGCCACACAACTCTGGCTAGGCTTATAAATGCCCTACGGCAGATAGCCTAGTATGAACCTATAATACCCATATTAACAACATTATAAAATCAGTTAACAGAAAAATGGGCTCCCTGTATAAAATTAAACCCTTCTTAACACCAACAGCAAGAACTACCATTGCCCACTCCCATCTAATCTCTTCTCTTCTCTATGTCTCACCAATATATACCAACCTTTCCATAGTTTCATAGTATAGTACTAGGCTATCTGCCCTGGGGCATTTGTAAGCCTAGCCATAGTGATGTGGCTTTTGCCACCCCATGAAATGGTACAAAAATGTACAGAATAAATTTAGAATACTGTGCCTCTGTCTAGTAGTGACACAATGAAGGTCCACTTATATAATAGAATTAGTTTACTGTGCCCCTGTCTAGCAGTGACACAGATGTGACCCCTGGGGTAAACTTACGATCTCCCATCCACTCATCAAGATTTCTCTTGAAAAGAGTCAGTGAGGGGCTCTGCCTAATACGAACTGGGATCCTGTTCCAAAGCATGGGAAGCCTCTGGGTTATGAATCTATCCCTCCAGCATGTCCTATTCATACTTGTGCCGAGGTTTAAGTCTTTAGCTCTCGTGGTCCTGATAGATTTGGATTTTTTGAAGTGGAGCATGTCCATCAGATCCTGATTGGACATGGCCTTGTACGTCAGGCAGAGATCACCTCTGAGCAGGCGGTATGCTACTGAATAGAGCTGAAGTTTCTTTAGTCTGGCAGAATAAGACATATGTTGGAGACCGTTGATCCTCTTGGTGAGGTACTTTTGTGGTCTCTCCAGCTGTTGCAAATGCCGGGTGAGGTACATACCAAATGGGGCATTGTACTCAATCATGGGTGTGATGAGGGAGGAATATAGGGGTACAATGACATCCTTGGATCTGGATGTGAATCCCTTCATGATGAGGTGTGCAAGGTAGAATGTTTTTCTAACCACTTTGGCAACGTGGGTGTCAAATGAGAGGTCGCTGTCGACTTGGGTCCCTAGGTCTCTGATTACGTTTTCCGTACTCAGTGGGTTGCTGTCTATGTGATAATTTGTGGGTACTTTGTTTTTCCCAAAGGGGATGACTATACATTTTTTGGCATTTAGTTTAAGACCGTGACTCCGGCACCAGTTGTCCGTTTCTGTGAGGCCTTTTTGTAGGATGTGTGTGTCTGCTGGTGTATCGACTATGGCGCCAAGTTTGCAGTCATCTGAAAACTTTGTCAGCCACAGCCCTCCCATGTTTGCTTTAACATCTGAGAAATAAATGCCGAACAAGAGGGGTCCCAGGACAGATCCCTGTGGGACACCACTTGTGACTGGCTTTGAGTCTGACATTGCTCCAGCGATTTTAACTTTATGGGTTCTGTCCTTTAGCCAGTTTGCAACCCATCTAGTGACATAAGGGTTTACTTTTAAGCTGTTGAGCTTATCTATGATGCCTGAGTGGGGTATTGTGTCGAAGGCCTTAGCCAAGTCCAGGTATGCTGTATGGACTGCTTTGCCCTCATCAATGGCTCTAGTGACTGTTTCGAAAGAGTCAGCCAGGTTTAAAAGGCAGGATCTGCCCTTTACAAAGCTGAACTGGGTGGGGTCAAGTGTCTGTAGGTCCCCTGTGTCTCTGTTTATGAGTTCCATAATGATTCTTTCCATAGCTTTGCAGACCAGGCTGGTAGTTTCCAGGGTCTGTAGAGGCACCCCCCTTGTGGAGTGGGACCACTGTTGCTGTACGCCAGTGTTCAGGTACATATCCCGAAGTAAGGCTAAGGTTAAATAGCATTTTTATGTGTGGGTTTAGCTCCTCTTGGAGTTCACGTAACACGCAACCCAGGATACCGTCAGGTCCCATTGATGCTGTGTTTTTTGCTTTGTTTAGGGTGGTTCTCACTTGGACATCTGAGATGACAGGGAGATTACATTCAGCTGGGATAAGTATTTCTTCTTTTGGGGGTGAAGGAGGGGAGAAATTTGCACTGAACCTGTCAGCCAGAATGTTGGCAATATCTGTGGGTTCAGTGTATTTTATGTTGTTGTGAACCAACTCTGAGCATATCTGAGGGTTTCCACCCAGGTTTCTAACATAGATGAAGAAGGCTTTGTGGTTATCTTTAGTGTCCTTAGCGATTTTTCTCTCAAAGTTGGCCTTGGATGTTTTTATGAGAGAACGTAGTTTTCTGCTAATGTTGATCAGAGATGTCTTACCTTCATGGGATTTTGCTCTGACGTGCAGTAGCTTCCTTCTTTTGTTATACAATTTGTTTATGGCTGAGGTCCACCAGACAGGACGCTTACCTTTGGTGGAGAGGGACTTGGATTTGTTTGGGACTGCATGATCCATGCATTCTTGGAGATGTCCATAAAAAGCATTTGTGAAGGATTTGGCATTGTGGGATGTGGTATCCACTGGTACAGTGGGCTTAAAGGATGCCACCTCAGTCTTAAGAAGAGTGAAGTCTGCTTTAGAGAAGTTTTTCACGGTGGTCTTTTGTGCTGGGGGTGGAGGTGGGATATGTATATCCAGGGTGATTAGTTTGTGGTCAGATCTCACTAGTGAGGAGTATACTTCCGGTGTGGAGCATTTTTGTCCCCATGTTTGTGATGATCAGGTCCCAGTATATTATCTCCCCTAGTGGGAGAGGTGACTAGTTGTTCCAATGCATTTGAATTTATGAATTCCAGGAACCTTTGGGCTAGGGTATTAGGGCTAGAATAATGTACCCAATCTATGTTTGGGTAGTTGAAGTCTCCTAGTATGATGGTATTTTGTGATACATTCATATCCTCCAATGTCTTCAGGAAGGCTGAGTGGGGTTCTTGAGATTGGGAGGGTGGTCTGTAACATGCTACCAGTTGTATAGCAGTTTTGCCTATGGTTAGTTGCACCTGTATGGTCTTTGATGCTTCATGTGTTGCTACTAACCTGGAGGTGTGGGTGTCCTTGATGAATATGGACACTCCCCCTCCCTTTGTGGTTCGGCCCGGGTTTTGGGGCCGAAAAGCATGATACAAGGTATAGCCTGGTAGCGCTGGGGTGCTCTCCGGAGCCTTGAACCAGGTTTCAGTTACTGCCAGACGTCGATGTTCTCCATGCTGAGGAGCGCATCAAGTGCCTGCATCTTGAGATTTAGACTTCTGGCGTTGAGCAGCATTACCCTTAGTTTTTTCCATTTTGTTTTCTAAGGAGGTGGGTTTGTCTTTTGAGCCTTGCCTAAAAAGGCACTATGGGGTGGCAAGAGCCTTAGCCAATATCCGGAAGCCCAGTGGTGACAGGTGTAAGCCATCCCTTGCGAAGCAGCATGGCTTGTCCAACATGTCATCCCAGGCAGACAGATATTGGATCCCCTTAGAATGACACCGGTACTTGAGCCAATTGTTAAAGCTGATCATCTTGTCTTTGTATTGTGGTATCATTCTTGGTGAGGGCAGGATGCTGCTCAGGGTCAGGGTCATACCAGCCTGGGCTACATAATCGGAGAGCTCCTCTATGTCTCTTTTCATGTAGTCCAGGGAGGTACGTCTCAGGTCATTCACACCAGCATGGACAATGACGGAGTCATATTTGTACTTGCTTTGGAGTGACTTGAGTGCGTGTGTTATGTGGCGGATCCTAGCTCCCGATAGACAGCTCACAGTCACCTTCTCCTTGTTCAGCCTGGTCAGCGGGACATCAGTGTGTCTGACTATAGAGTCACCTATTACTAGTGTATCAGGCAAGGTGTTTGGCCTTAAGGGCTGTGACTGGTTGACACACTGATTTATTGAAGTATGTGTTGCATGTGTTTTGTTTTGAGGTGGTGGATTTTTGGATGTCTGCTTTGGGAGCCTCTGTTGTTTTGGTAAGTTTTTTATTAGAGCCTCCGAGTATGTCTTTGTGTTTTTATGTGTTTGGTTTGCAGTTGTGGTAGGTATATGTGGGACTGGGATTGTTGTGTGTGTGGTTGCCATCTCCTCCTGTCTGGTCATGCCAGCCCTGAGTTGAGAGAGTTCAGCCTCCAGTTTGGCTATATAGTTACATCTCTCACATGTATTTGTGTTTGTTGGGAGGCGGAGATGGTTGTCCGTGTACATGAGACAATTGTAGCATTGTCTCAAGATACCCAGATTGACCAGCTGAATTGGAGACGATGCCAGTAATCTACCACTCGACATGCTAGAACAGTATAAAGGAGTGCTGTACCTTTAAGGGAAGTGGATATTCACAGGGGTGGTAAGTAGATGTAGTGCTTTACTTAGTACGAGAGTGCTTACTTAGTAGAGAAGTATTGAGAACAAGTGCTAGGCTTATAATATAGTGAGTAGTCTGGTTATACTAAGAGTAGAGCTTCCTTAAGGGAAAATTTAAAGAGCAGACTTGGCAGAGCCAGAAAAAAATAATCTTCTCAAACTAGCTACCTCCTATAACAACATTGCCAGATTTGCCACTGGTAAACCTTTCAGAACCCATCACTGTCATAATCTCAAACAGCTTGGGTGGCTTGAACTATAAAATCAACTGCAAATCAACCAACTTACTACTGCCCATAAGATCCTTTACCAACCTAACAACACTCCAATACTCCTAGACATCATTACCCCTTATAGAAATCTTAACGCCTTGCGTTCATCAAATAAACTACTAATTAACATCAATAAGGCAAACAACATAGCGGGAGACTCTCTGTTCTCAAATACAGTTGGGAAAAAGTAGAACCTCCTACCTAATGAACTTACTTCCCTTCTTTATCACTCTTCAAACAAAAAATTAAAATCTTCCTGAAAACACACTGGCTTTGTCCTTGTAGTAACCCTGACTAAACAATCATTACTGCTTCTAGTATCTTTACTAACTCCACTCACTCTTCTAATTACTGTGCTTTAGTGCAACATGAAAGTGCATATGCAGAAATTTGAAGCTGTATTAGCTACTAGTATATGTAAATAATTAGCTCTAAATATTGTAAATAGTTTTTATGAAATGTCTAGAAATATTTTATCTGTGTCTGTTTTTTTTGTAACATTATAGATCCTGTCTGTTCATGTCTGTCTTGGAGCTTATCTCCCCGGGCCTCCACTGAAAATGGACATATAACCAGTTAGACTAGCCCGGTTAACACATGTAAAATAAAATAAATAAATAAAACTCATCCTTTAAGTCACCAAACCAACATGTTTTAGCTTTGTTTTTGAGGTCAGTTATGTAAGCTGAAAAAGTTTCCCCTGGTTTCTGATCTCTTGTGTAAAACAAATGCCTCTCTAATGTAATATTTGTCTGGAGGTTACACATTTCTCTGAACTTGCGCTTCAAACACTCAGGGTCTTTCCTTGATTCAGCCTGTACAACATGACGGTTTTACCTTCTCCCTCATATACTACTGGTGCATACACAAATGAATGCTCTCTTTCTATGGCCTCTCACTCAGCTAGGTTTAACAAAATGAATGCCTTGGTGCGGGCATCTTTATCTGAATAAGCTGCTTGTATAAAAATATCGTATTCTTGCTCAAATATTCTCCAGTTTTCTGCAATATTCTGATCAAATACAAGTGGTAGCGGTTTTCAAAATCCGTCTGCCATATTAACACATGCCAGTGAAGGGTTTTGCAAATAAGCATGAATACATGCACATACACATATGCCAGTATTTTATAACTTTGTGCCTCTGAAATTATGCTTTTGGGCTCGTCGAAATTATGCTATTGGGCTTTTCTGTGAAACACTCTCTCAGGCACTGTAACACCTTTGAAATCAGTTTATTGCAAGAAATCATCTCTCATCAGTACAAGAAACATAGCAAACAACTGCACGATGCAAGCCTCTACGTAACTGGACTTTGCGAAATAAGTCTCTAGGGCACTGTGACACTCTTGAAATTATCATTTTGTTAAAGTAATTTATGAACATTTAAGAAGCATTTCAAAGAACTTCACGATGCGAATGAACTAGGCAAGAAAAGCTCAGAGTCAATGACATTTCCAAGTAATTGCACTTTTCGAATAAACTGTACACAGCATACTGAAATTTCCCCAAAATGGCGGTACCTTGTAGGCAACTCCCTACAGTGCAAGAAACACTGTGTAATGATGGCAGTTTGCGAATAGACACACCTAACACAAGAAACTTTTCAAAATAGCTATACTTTGACTGTACTTCACAAAGTAGTTGCACTTTGCACACAAATAAACTCTTCAGAATGCATACACAGTAATAAGCACACACTGTAAGCACTTTTACACACTTTTAGTTACTTTGAATAACTTTAGTTATGCCCTTAATACAAAGCCAGAGTTATGCCCAAACACAGCACTTTGCCAATAAAATAGTGACCTTTCTTTATTTATACTTAATGTGCCCTTTTTTATCCTTATTATATTCGTTTTGCTCGTTTAATCTCTTCTCATGGCCACTGTACTCTTCTCGTGCTCGTTTTACACTAAACATGCCTGTTTTGCCCTTACACATGCTTGTTTTACTTTTCTGCTAAACATTTTGTCAAATATCATTATTTTAAACATTTCCCTTACTTAAGAAACCATTTGTGCCTCCCGCTTGTTTAATAATGCAGTTTGTGCCCTTGTAATGCTCCATCTAACAAGTAGTTTGTGCATATTCTCATTACCTTGGAGTATTTTCTGGCTCTTTTCCGTGCTCGTTTCTCTTAGTTTTACCCTCACTGTCATCTCTGCACTGCATAGCTCCAAATATTATTCTCTACGATCCCAGTTCTGACACCATGTCACTCTCCTACTTCAGACACAACAGAAGAGTCTTCATGGGTTCTATTTAGGCAGCTTTATTTTATACAAACACATCACAATAGAAGTTTACTAAGTTTAACGTAAGCAACTAGTATACAAACTAACTGCTGATATTATACGTGCTTACTCTCTGCCTGCACTCTCAAAATGGCACTAGGAATGGCATGTGCTCAACCTTTATACATGCATGTTAAGTCTTTGACATACTTCTTAAAGATACAGCACATAGCATGTGCACTCTGATCTACAACGGTCATAAAAGTAATGAGATTTGTACAGGTGAAACACTAATTCTGAAATGTTGGTATCTGCAGGTTTAGACAATGTAAAGGTGAATGTCACTAAATTTATTATTTAATTTAACTGGGGAAGGAGATAAGCAAGAGAATAGTCCATGAATAAGCACTATGCATAAGGACCAGGTCAAGAATATTATGTGCTCTAGTGTGTCTGTTAATCTGGCCCTGGACGTTTTTGTTTATAAAATCTAATACCTTTTGGGCATTAACAAATGTATGAGGCATAGGAATTCCAGTTTATTGATGGGTACTTTAAGTCTCACAAAATAATGGAGATCATTGAGTACATTTAGGATGCTTACATAATTAACAAGGGAACATACAGGGTGTCCTGTAACAAACTATAAAGTTTGTCCTGTTTAGTGTAATTTGGAGCTCAAGGAGTTCCTTTTGTCATTTCTGGGAATCTAGAGGTAATATGGTCCCTAACAAATACCGAAACACATTATTTTTGTATACCAATACAGTTACAATACCGTTATATTAGCTTAGTCCAACTGTAACCAAGTTCTGGAACTGGAAGTGTGCATGCTCGAGTTCCGGGTTTAAAAAAAAAAACGAGTTTCTGTATATCTGGACTGCTGCAAAAGCAGTCCAGATTAAGGAGAGAAGGCATCAGTGTGATGCCCAGAAGTCTATGTGGCTCATAACTGCAGTAAATAATTGGAAGGGGGTCGGGACTGCCACGTCCACAGTCATGTATGTGATATGGATGGCAGGATGGCTACTGATTGGTTCTCGCTCTCTTCCAGTGCTGGGAAAAAACGAAAAACAGCAGCACTACTGTACTTTGTTTTTTTATTTATCTTGATGTTCACGGAGTTCCAGGAGTTTGCAACTGCAACATGGATAGCCTGGCATGTCACTGAGGCGCTGAGAGCTGACTGGAGACTGTTAGTAATAACTGCTTAACTTTACTTAACAGATTTGCTTAGTTAGTAAAGTCAGTATTAGTCCAGGAGTGGAAAACTGAAGCAAATCATCTAATAATATATGTAATGTGTGTGGGGAGCATTTGAAACTAGTAAGCACTAAGCAGAATTGTTAGATATTGGTATTGTAAGCTATGACAGATTTGATAAGAGTTTCTCCAGCTTGGTAAAGATCATTTAAATATTTTCAAGTGGATTGCATCTGAATATTTACTTGGGTTTGTGCATATTTTATCACATTTTTCACTTGACATGCTCATACACAACCAAAGCTTTTGTCCAGATACTCAATAAAGAATTTCCTGTTGGTGTATTTTATATTTAATAAATGACCACAGTCAGTAGTGTTTGTGATACAGTTAGTGTTTTTCATGACTGTGCAAGAATCTTTGTTCACCAGTCCATAGTGTTTGCAGTTGTTTATTATTCCATTCAGATTAGTTCACTGAGACAACACAACACACTGATTTGTTCTCAAAAAATGGCCTGAAATATGCATAAAAACATGGGATTACAAAACTGAAGTCAAAGTTAGAATGCATATGATAATATTAGTATTATATTTTTTGGAGTATTCAAACATTTATACTAGAGATAAGGTGAAGCTGTATTCTATTATATTATATCACTAATTTCACTCAGACAGTTATGGAACAGCATCATAACCCTAAGAAACATATAAATGGTTAAAAGCTGCCTTTATTTATTAAGTAAATTAATCTGTCTACATCAGTCATTGCTGTTACATTATTATTAAGGCTGTAATTATACTCTTATTCCAAGTTTTCATGAGGAATTAATCACTGCATCCTAGTAATTCAGAAATATGTTTGCACATCGAACATGTAAATATGATGTTTTCTCTCACTTTTTGTCACTCTCCTTATCACTCTATCTCGCTGTCTCTCTCTCTCTCTCTCTCCTGCTCTCGTTATCCTTTGCAAGGGTCAATTGGATGCTGGAGATGATCTTGGTAGCTAATAAATGTAAGGGGCTTTTAAGTTAATTCTGTGCAGACTGCCAGCTTATCAGAGAACTCACATAAATATATGTTCACACACTGCCCATGTTTTTGCTCTGCCAAAACATGATTGGCATGCTTAATGTTCAATGTTTTGTAAACTATAATAAAATAATGATTTGTTTATAATTTGCATTCACTTTTCTGTGCATGTGCAGAACATGAAATGGAAGGGGTAGAAGAAACAGGCAGAAATTCTGAAAAAAGTAAAACTATATTTGGATCTATGGGAACTTATGAAAAGTAACTATGCAATTAACAGAGCAATCAGTATGAATAAGGTTTCCTGAGCAATAACCAACTTGTCTACTGTAATTCTAACAAATATGCAGCTGTAAATATGAATCCCTAAATTAAAATTGGGAGGGTGGCCTAATGGTTAAGGTGTTTGCCTTACAAACACAAGGTACAGGGTTTGAATCTCACAGGGGATAATTGGCTAGGCTTAAAATGGCTCACAAGGGCAGTTAGCCTAGTACTAACTTATAGGGTTGGGAGGGTGGCCTAATGGTTAAAGTGTTTGCCTTACAAACACAAGGTGCAGGATTTGAGTCTCACAAGGGATCATTGGCTAAGCTTAAAATAGCTCAAAAGGGCAGTTAGCTTAGTACTAACCTATGAAATTAAGCCTAACCTAAAAATGGTGTGGAACTAGTAATGCTTGTTAATGACCCCAAAATCCATCTTTGACATCACTATCAGTATTGACAACAACTGTTTTCCAAGCCTTCTGGTCATCATATATTTATTATAAATTTAAGCCAGTAAGTAGCCTCTGAAGTTTGAAAAATGATTTTGAAAATTATCATTCATTCTATAGTCTTTTGTAATTATATGGCCATTGTTCATTGTCTATTACCTGACTAATGCTACATATTGTTATAGAACATATACTTGCAGGCTGGAAGGTAAGGTATATTTATAATAATTAAAGATGCTTGCCAGTGCCATGGTGTAGGGGGACAAAAGCCCTGACTATGATGCAGGTCATACAGACTCAATTAGTGGCTCAGATATCTGAGGTGCTGGCAAGGAATGAAGTGTGTGCCCATTGTGGAAACAGAGTAGGGAGGAGCATATGCAGGCAGCACACAACACAGTTAGATTTCCCTGGCAGTCACAGGCTGGAGAAACAACTTCAAAGTGCCTCCTGGGGTGAGCAGGGGAGCTTGCCAATGACAGACCCTTACATACATGAGGGACAGTTCAGCACAATCCACCCATTGTACACCTCATTTAAAGAGTGTTACTGGGGTTCACATGGGAGGAAAATCACTACTGCCAGGAGTACGACATGTACCTGAGATGTCTCCTTGCTAACATCAACCACTATTGGAGTAAGCCCCGGAAAGTTCAGGAGGGGTACTCAGACCTATCAGTTAAAGAGAGGTATCAGGTTTCACTTATGGTCAGCTGTGGAAGAAAAAAGAAAGTAATTAAAAATAATTAAGAGTGGTTATAACAAATGTTTACTACTAATGTGAATGTGTTTCATGACATGCACTGAAATGTACTATTTCCTTGAAATTTAAATGTTTTTGATGCATGGTAGTTGTATAAAAATCCAAACTTCATGATTTGTTATAATGCAAGCAACTACAGTTCTGTCGTGGATCTAAGTAGAAAGAATGTCAGCTGTCATACGTCTAACAGTAAAAAGAGCAGAAGGTAGAAGCTTCATGTTTAAGTGGTTACCATGGTGCCACATGATGATCAATCACTTTTCAATATCCCTTCATTATTCATGGTAAAAGGTATTCACTTTCCTGTTAATTATGCTTACTCATTCCAAGTTACCATGACATTAGATGAAGCCAGGACTTTAAACATACACAATTTAAGTATTATATTACAGAGTCCTCAAAAGTGTGAATCACAATGGAAGAACAACATGTACTGTCATTGTCAGTATAAGTAACAGTTAGCCTGTGGCATCATATATAATAAAACTCTACCAGATAAATATAAATAATGGATGTCCTCTAGGCCAAGAAAAAGTGACAAAATGCGCTATATGATAAAGTCAGGTTAATTTCTCCAGTTTAGAGATGTGTGAGTCTAGCACTGTCAAATGTCAACATAATAGACGCCTTCTCAAATGGCAGCAGAATACTTGTAAGGGCTCCAACAGATGCCACTATATGGGGTTAATTTTACCCTCTCCTGCCCTTATCACAGTACAGTGTACATAGCTGAATTACTTTCTGCTCTGCAAATTGTTGCAGCACAGAATGCAATTAAATCCATTTCCTGTGAACCTGCTCAGTCACTTGCCCTGGAAGAAGGGTACTCATTACTTGAATCTCCTTTCACATAATGGATAAAATGGGTGTAAGTCTATGCTGAGTAGCAGGCATCATGCAAAGCACAGCTATCTCAATTATGAAGCTTTTATACAACTTATTAAGACTGCATAGAAAGCACAGTACTTTAGACAACCTGTATACATTCAGAGTTGCCATAGTAATTACAGTTGAATACTCTAGCTCGTTCTTGAAGAGATTTATAAACTGATCCCTTTGTAAAATCCAGATTGCAGTTTTCACTATTTTCATCTGACTGATCTTTCGTCAAATTCAGAAATGCATAATATCTTGTATATCATATGTTGTTGGAAATCAATTTTGCATGTTTCTTACATTCAGAAATGTACTGTAAATATAACGTTTTTCATCTTATCTTATGACTGGTACATTTTTAAACTGTTATAAACAACAGGTTATTATTTGAAAAGAAGGTACTTGTTTAAAGTGGCCAGATGCAGTCCCTCTAGGACTTCTGATGAGGAAACTCACAACTAATAAAAAGACTAGAGTTAGTTTTCACTAGATTCTCATGGGTCACCATATGTAGGTGATAGCTTGCTCTTCATTTCCTTTTTTCATAACTAGTTCTGCAAATAACATATTTAGTCCTTGAATATTTTATTTACTTATTTGTCTTTGTCTACTGGGAAAGTCTGACTGGGTAATACCCATTTTCAGCGGAGATCTGGGGAGAAAAACTCCACTTGCTTACATTGCATTATACTAAGTTGCAGCTAAGTGCAGAGTAGTTACCTTTCTATTATCATTTATACATTCTAAGATTTAACAGAGGTGAAAGTTACTAACGAGAAAGCCCACATGCAACCTAATGGATTGCAGAGGCAGCAGTTATTATAAAAATTGTTTTGTCATTTAAGTGATAGGTTGAGAGTATTCTTTTTTCTCAAACTTTTTTTCTATTTTTCAAATACGTTTGAATGAATTCCACAGTATTTATACATAACATCTTAAATAACTATGTACACTATTTATATTAGCCTGACACTATAACAGATCTTAATGTATACAATTACTTTATAAGTATGTCCAATCCATTATCAGAGTGTCTGATCAATTATTGTATAGTATCAATCAACAATAAGACTTTTCCCCAAGGGTTGTTGATAGATGGCTTTGGATAAATTCTTAGTTCTTTAATTTTAATTTCCAATAATGCTGTGGTCTTCAGTAGGCTGTAGAAGTCTTCCAAAGTTGGTATTTTGTTTGTATTCCATCTTCTTTTTATACACTTCCTTGAAATTGCAAGTATAGTCCATACTAGATACATGATGCCAGGGACTACAGAAGTTATAGAGATTGACAAATCTGGTATGTTTCCATGTGGAAAGTGTAATTTTTGTATATATATATATATATATATATATATATATATATATACACACTAATGAGGAATTTTTACATCCAGACACAAAGAGTTTTTACATTTAAGTTGGCAGCCAACTGCAATAGCATGAACATTGTCTATTTAGCTAATTACTCAGTTTGCATTTCCTTTTATGTGGGTACGACAACACGGAGATTGAGAGATCATTTGAGGGAACACCTGTATGATATTGCAAGAGGGGCAGACACCAATGCCCTAGCAAGACATGCTAGGGAGGCTGGGGATACACACGTTTAATTTTTGGTGATAGACAAGGTATATATCAATAGTATAGGGGAGATGTTAAAATCAAAACAGAAACTAAGGAACTGGAATGGATCATAATGTTACGGGCTAATATGGGAAAAGGCTTGAATGACAAAATTAGTAGCAAACCAATCTTGATGAATAGGGACTTACAGAAGTAGTAATGTTAAGTATTATTGGATTTAAACCCATATGTGACCCCAGTACATCAACCTGGAAGTATTTTGTTTGGGATAAGATCAATAACTTAGGTACAAATTTAATATGTCTTCCTGCATTGTTATATTACAGTCTGTAAAGTATTGTTCAGAAATGTTATAATTAAGTTATATTTGTATTTAGTAGGTTATATATGTGTATATATGTGTTTACATTTGTAGGAATGTTTGTATAAGACAGTTAAACATGATTACTTGTTCATCTTTATATGTCATATGAGTATGAATTTATTTGGAGGGGATGGTGTATATGCATGTCAATATTATAGATATATTTTTATGAGTATTGTAGGAATGTTTTTACAAGGCAGTGCTTAGACATAGTAGTCTAATTTTCTGTTTATGTTATGGTTTTTATTTATTACTGTGTGGCTTTAAATCTGTTCAAAGAAGAAGGATGATTTGCATAATTAATTGAAGCACTGAGTATAAATTTTGTACAGCAGTGTTTTTGTATTGTCTGATGAAGTGGCTTGGGCTGCGAAAGCGCTCACCTGGTACTTGACTGTAATTTTATTAAACTATTTTATGTGCTGTACAGCCATAGTCTGAAGCCTCCTTTACTTGCATACTAGATTTGCAGTCTGTCCTAGTTTGACCTATTCAAATGAGGACCTTTGTTCACATTTAATAATACAAGCGCTTTAGTTAAATAAAATTATTCATTAAATAAAACTTGCAGAAAGTTATTAATACCATTCCAAAATGGCTTAATTTTAAGACAATCAAAGAAAATGTGGTTCCAATCTGCATTGTGTATTTGGTCACATCTCCAACATATTCCATTTTTGGAAGAACTAATTTTACTGATTCTATCTGGGGTTAAGAATACTCTGTGCAAGCATTTCCAATTAAAAACATTCCAGTATTGTATAAAGGATGTATATTTTATCAATAAGATATTTGTTTTAATATCTTCAGTTAACTGTATTGAGTGCCTTTTTGTTATATATTTCCAATATAAGGTTTTGGGTGTTGTTTTATAGTTTATCAATATTTTGTACAATTTTGAAATACTGTTTCCCCATGTCAAAGTCATAATTTCATATATGTATTTTGTAAATTTAGGTATTTCTTTAAATGAAGAATTAATTATTCTACTTAAATCTTGCGAGTATGACAGAATACTCAGTTAGCCAGCCCTGTTGTGGAATTTTGTATGTTGTTTTTATTACTTGCATATCTAAAACTTTTAGTTCTTTGATACACTGGAACCAACAAACAAATCCTTTGTTCCCAAGAATTAATAATTTCTCTACATATTTTATATGGAAAGTTCTTTGCGACTATAAATGGTGTTAAAAGATCAAACCAGATTTTTAAATCTATATTTGCATTAATACTTTTTCTAAATGAGTCAATGTAATAATTAATCAAAGTTTTAGTGGGTTTAGTTATGTTATATTGCATAATAATACATATGTGCCATGGCAAATTGCTTTTCTCTGTTATTTGAATTTTTTTTTGTAAATCAAATTCATTTATTCATATTACAGTCAGTAATTCTTTCCAATTTGCAGAGTAATTTGGACTTATCCACTCTGAGATTGTTTTAGATATTGATGCTTTTATGTATGTTTCTATATCAGGAAAGTTTAATCCTCCCTGTTTCCATGGTCTGATATGATGTATTAAAGCTATTATGTTTAGTTTGGGAAACTATAAAAAATTTTATTAGGCATGAATTTATTTTTTAAGCATATTCCTTTCTGGTAACAGTTGTATTGCCAAAGCTATATATAGGATCTTGGGCAGTAAAACCATTTTTATTAACTGTAGTCGCTCTTCAAATGTTAATATTACTTTGTTCCATGTTTCCACAGAGATTTTAATTGTAGTGATATTATTGTAGTTTTTTTAGACTAATTCATTATTATCCTTGCATAACTCAATTCCTAGATATTTTAAAGTAGATTCTTGTTTCCCTATGATCTGATCACCCTTAATCTGCAGTTTTTTTTTATTTAAAAATAAAAATTTTGATTTATTGAAATGGAGTCCTGAAGTCGTCTAATGTCTCTTTTGTATTAGATAATGTTAGTAATATGTCATCAGCAA
Source organism: Protopterus annectens (assembly GCF_019279795.1). Lineage (NCBI taxonomy): Eukaryota > Metazoa > Chordata > Ceratodontiformes > Protopteridae > Protopterus > Protopterus annectens. Next base: position 484,270,469 of record NC_056731.1, read on the forward strand.
ATAGCATTACTTTAGAATTGTATTGTTCAGAAACATTTATTCCTTTGATATTTATATTGTTAAGAATTGAATCGGCCAATATTTCAATAGCCAACGCAAATAGAATCGGTGAGATAGGACATCCTTGCTTAGTGCCTTTTGTTTTATGTATAGATTTCAGAGGTAAAAGGACCTAACGTGACATACACTAAATTATTTGTGTGTGTATATATATATATATATATATATATATATATATATAGATTCTTTAGGAGATGAACAAAGGATGCAGTAAATAGCATTAGGATTTTAAATAAATAGTCCCAATTTAGGGAATCAAAGGCTTTCTCTATATCTAAGCCGATTATGAGTGTTTCTTTATTTTCTTTATTAACAAACTATAAGATAAATTATCCTTTTAATATTGTCATGTGTGTGCCTATGACATATAGATCCAGTTTGATCATTATTTATTGTTTTGGATAGTGGTATTTTCCTTCTGTTAGTTAATATTGTCATAAATATCTTATAGTCATCATTTAATAATTATATAAGTCTATACGAGTTTGTTTTCCTTTAGGATTGGTGTGATTAAGGAATATCTCCAAGAGGGTGGCATTAAAGCTTGTGACTGAATTTCTAATAGAGTTTTATGGAAGAGGGATAGTATCTTTGAAGGAAAAAGTTTATATATTTCCATAATTATGCCATTTACACTGAGCTTTATTATTTTTACCCTCTTTTATTGTATCTGTAGTTTCTTTGTAGGATATGGGTGATTGCAGATCTACTTTTAATTTTTCTGGTATTTTTTATATTACAACATTTTTCATCTAGATTTAATTGATCGATGTGTATATTTTCTTTTTGGATATGTTCCATATAGTGACTTCTACAGGCATCAAGAATGTCACCTATATCGGAGACATTTTCTCTTTATTTTCATGGAAGATACATTTTAATGTTATTAGCTTTTGATTGCATTTTGATTCTTGGGGATAAATTATGTAGATATTTGGGAGAAATGGCCAAGGTATTCATTTTTAGTTTTTTCTAAAGCTAAACTTGTTTTGTGTGTTATAATTTCATTGTATTTATTGTTTAATACTTCTACTTTCTTTTTCAGCTCCAAATGATTTTGATTTTTTTCATCTTTTACTGACAAAAGTTTGGGTTGTAGATCTAATAATTCAGAATCCCATTTTCTGATTTTTTTATACCAAGTTAGGCTTTTACCATATATGTAAGCTTTTAATGAGTCCCATATCATTGTCTGATTTATCTCTGTGGTGTAAGAACTGTAATTCAGATAATAACCATGGTTTGAACTCTTTACTTTTAGTTATATATGCTGGAATTCTGCAGTTAAAGATTAATGGTTTGTACCCATTTTGAAGTTTTAGTATCAATGAAGTGTAGTCTGAAAAGGGGCAAGGAGTGATTGAGAAATTAATGATTTTAGAGTGCAAGTCATGGGCAGCAGATATTTTATCTGTTCTAGTTTGGGTACCAAATCTGTGATCTTGACAGGAAAACAACAAAGATTTATCTTCTTTAAATATGAAAGTATCTACAAGATGAAATGATTTTACCCACTTGTTTAAAGCTTTTGATTCAGCAGATGTACGCAGCAGTCTTTTATTTGTAGTTTCAGAAATATCAAATATACAGTTAAAATCTCCTCTTAAAATTCAGCCACCTTTATAATTATTGCAAATGATATCCAAGGGTTTCTTAACAGTTACTGTTCCAATGCCTGGGAACCAGTATAAATTGGCTAGGGTCCATATTCTGTTATTATATTTAACTATTACTAATGCCATAAAGCCTTCTTTATCTTCGTACTTATAAATGATTTCTGGGTTAATCACACTTGTTTTCCATAAAATTGTTACCATTTTGTCTTTGTCTTGTAAGTGGATTGCACCAATATAATATATTCCTTAGGATTCCATTTGTAATTGTCATTTGTTTTGAAATGAGTTTCTTGAAGGAAGACAATTTGTGCTTTGTTCAATTTTAAATATTTCAGTAGATTTTATCTCTTGCTAGGATTGTTTCAGCCATTGGTATTTAAAGATAATAAACTTAAATCTATCTTAGGTTATTTAGACTATGTATTTTTTGTTTTATTTTGACTATTAAACATTTTCCTCTGATAACCAACATATATGTCTGAGCTTTTAAAGGAACTTATCAGTTTAATACTTTGAGTGTTTATCAATAAAGTAATGTTTTGGTCAGGCATACTAAAAATGTTTTTGTGAAATAAATTTAAATTAATAAATGTTAACAAAACTAAGATCTGCACTAGCCATGGAATGAAATTCATTCCTAATCTGATGGATAAACCTAAATCCATCAGATTATCACTCATACCTTGACAATCCAGAACATCTGAGCTCCATAAATTGAATTAACACATGGAAAATATTTGTAATAGGAATACGCAATATTTATATTATTTTGAACAGATATAGTACTATTGTAGATTAGACTGAATTCTAATACAATATAAATGTCTTATTGTATAAGCAATTAATATTTACACGAAAGATAGATGACAAGCAATTCAAGCATAGTAAAGTAGGATGCATCATATATAAAACCTCAGTAAAAGATTACAGCACACAGTTATTTAACATATTCACCCTTATTGATGAAGTCTTTCAAAACATATTACTTAATATAAATAGATGGTAATATTTATACCTAATGTTTATAATACAATATATTTTACTGGATATATCAGAAGTTATATTTCATTGTTTGCCAGCATTTAAGTAATCACTTTGTTTGCTGCTAACTTACTTAAAGCATCAAGTTTGTTTTATGTGAACATTGATGAAAGTTGGTGCATTTTAATTATCAGTACATCCCTCTTCCCCCTATTTCCTACACATACGGATTTTCATATCTGTCATTTCTTATTATAAGATGAGTGAAATTATAGGTTAAAAACAACAAATTCACTTATTGTGATTAATGACTACAAGTTCCCTTTCCATATTCATAAATTGCCATTTTATGGCATATACTGAAGGTGTTTAGATTTAAATGGCAACAATCTATTTTGTATAATCAGCAAAGGCTGAACTGAGTGATTATCGTCAATTTAATACTATTTGTTCAGAATGTGATTGTTACATTCTGTGACATTCCTAGTTCAGGCTTCTATTGTTTCCCTTGAATAACTTTGTCAGTTTGATGTCATGTATAAAACACTAGTTACTTTGGTAACAGCTTGAGTATTATGTATGGTCAAGTTGGGTTACAAAACCACAATTCAAGTTAAAGCAATTATATGACTTGTTATGCACATTTACTTATATGAGAAAATCATCATGCTTCCCCTTGATGTTCAATATAGTGTATGTCATTTATGACAAGTTAAAACAGTAGTGTTATTATACACAAGCCCATGTTATTAAACTGAGTGTCTATTGTCAATTTAATGCTATTTGTTCAGAATATGATTGTTACGTTCTGTGACATTTCAAGTTCAGGCTTCTACGGTCTCTCTTGAACAACTTTTGTCAGTTTGATGTCATGTATAAACATTAGTTACCTTGGTAACTGCTTAAGTATTATATATGGTCAAGATGGGTTACAAAAACAGCAATTCAAGTTAAAGGAATTACATGACTTGTTATGCATATTTACTTATATAAGAAAATCATCATGCTTCCCCTTGATGTTCAATGCAGTGTATGTCATTTATGACAAGTTAAGACAGTAGTGTTATTATACACAAGCCTATGTTATTAAATATTGCCTTCAATATCTAAATTCAGCAGACTGCTTCATCTTATATGACAATTATATATTTTATGTCTAGCTTTACTAAAATCATACATTACATAACTATTGTGTTTTTTTTTTTTTGGCTGTTGCTTAGTTATTTGAGAGCCCACAAGCTGTAATGCTTATTCTTATTATTAGTTCCTTCCAAACATGTTTATACAGTCTATATACTTTAAATTATGAGACCCTTCTAGTTTCTTATTTGTTATAAGTATATTTCCATCCTTACATACACACATCAGTATGTCAAGCACAGACAACAATACCCATCCAGTTTTGCCAGAATACCATTCACTAGTTTATGTGGTGTGTTTCCAGGCTGTTCTTAAAATATCCAAACCAATATTTGTCCTGTTCCATTTTACCAGCCTGTTCCATGCAGTGGCCACTCTGCCAGTGAACCACTCAACACACCTTCCATTCCCACAGATATTTCCACAAAGGAAATCTGGTGACTCTCTAGCACTTTCCGGCAATCCCAAACACCCCTAGAATCAGCTATCCTTATATGCCCAACAGATCTGAGCAAACTCGCCTCCCAGACCACTGCAAAGGGTTCTGCATAAGACCAAGCGCTCTTAGTCTTTCACAATAACTCAGACTTCCACTCTTATGTAAGTCTTTAATGTGATTGGACTAAAATACATTTTAAATATAAAATTGTGCTTTATATATATATATATTTGTTTTTTTTTTTTTGTTTTTTTTTATCAAGAACAATTTAATGAGCTAAACAAAGTGTTAGGAGACCCTCAATATGTGTACATGTGGATTAAAACAGCCCTTTTACTTTATATATATATATATATATATATATTTTAAAACCAAAAACATTGCCAAGAATCATCTCGGAGGCTCCTCAGAGCCATTAAGCATTATCGTCACTCTGTCTCTGTTACCATAGCAACCTAGGAACGTCTATTTCTGTTAGTGTGTCTGTGTAGTGCATACCAGAGGCTTGCAATGCACCTGAAGCAAAGCTTCACTTCACTGCAACTTCAAGCCTAAATTCCCTCTCTTTTAGCGAGGCAGCAACCAGGAAAAGAACAGAGAGCAAACCGCCACATCAAGAGATAACACATTCTTCCAGCCTTCCCACCTCTCACTCAGCAGATGTATAAACAAACTATTCTCTGCCAAAATATTCCAAATCAAAGTTTTATCCACCCCCTTCCCCTGGATCCAGGCTAAAACACCAAATGTCTCTTTCTAATATACAAGCATCAGTAAACCTCGATCACAAGCCGCAACCCACAGCTTCCTGGAGATGAAAATGGCAACATACAACAGCTGCATGCACACACACCATGTCATTCTTAATCACACAGCACTCGATGCTATGATACCTGCCATAACTGACATTAACTATGTTTAGACAGAATAATAATGACATTTGTATTAGCTACCTGCCATAACTGACTAACTATGTTTAGACAGAATAATAATGACATTTGTATTAGCTACGAGACACAGCTGCATCCACGCACACCATATCAGGATTGATAAACAGCACTCTTAGCTGTGATATCTGCCATAATTGATATTAACTATATTTAGACAGAATAAAGATGACATTTGTACAAACAACTTGCTATTACTCAACCAGGATATACATGACATTTCTAAATCATGCTTGAAGTGAAGAAGGCATTAGTCTCCATGACAGCATTTTTTTTCAAAACACTCTACTGTTACTGCTATTATATATGATGTTAATTTGTTACACTTGAGTCTAAACTCTGATGAGTGGTACCTTGTTGAATTAGTTAATTAATAAATTACTTAAATTATTATAAGTAAAAACAATGAAAAATGAACAAGATAAGTATTCATCAAGTTCAAGTAGGGGAATAGAAATTTCTGGTTTCAACTTTCGGTTACTTAAGAAGTTAACTTGTGAGTGTTTCTGCCATTTCACACTGAACTAATCAGAGGAAGGACACTGAATAAACTGATCTGCGATACATAACATTAAATTTCCTGTTTTTTTGCTTATTTTTACGAGTTATTTATAGCACTTTTATTGTCTGCTGCATACTTTTCTAATTAGTTTCACTGTGAGGTATTAACTGGAAATTTTCTACATTTGTTAAGTATCTGTTTGGGTTTGTTTGTTCTGATTTCCTGCCATGGAGTATCATATAACATGTTTGCAGTTAAAAGCATTCTCTATAGAGTCTCCTTGCTCCTTTATCTGTTTAAAACCTTAAAGTCTCACTGCTGCTTTTTTGCTGTGATAAACATTTCTGCAATTTTTTTCTACCTAAGTAGTGTGGGTAGTTGTAGCATTGTCCATATTCTGGCTTGTGTTTTGGGCCTACTTTGTTTGTAGAGGGTGTGTGTCTGAGCACATGTTCCAGGCCATCTTAGTCTAGCCAAAGCCATTCTTGCATTTCAGTGAGAGGGAAGTGTTTATGGTCATTGGCTGATTGGGGGTACCTGGACTACGGCTTGGATACCTGGACTACGACTTGGAGTAAGCACCTCATTGATTTTTTCAAGCTTTTTTTAAAGTTGTTTCAGGTTTCAACTTTCTGTTACTTAAGAAGTTAACTTGTGAGTGTTTCTGCCTTTTCACACTGAGCTAATCAGAGGAAGGACACTAAGCAAACTGATCTGTGATATATAACATTAAGTATCCTGTTTTTTGCTTATTTTTACGAGTTATTTATAGCACTTTTATTGCCTGCTGCATACTTTTCTAGCTAGTTTCAGTGTGTGTGAGGTAGCAACTGGACTTTTTCTACATTTGTTAAGCATCTGTTTGGGTTTGTTTGTTCTGATTTTTTGTTTCCCACCCTCCCTCCCTATTGGTATCCTGTTCTTATACTTTGTGGCTTTGCAGTTGCCCACCCCTACTGTAAATTTGATCTGGGACACTCCTACCAGTCTAGTGTCATTACCTAAGTTCTACCTAATACAGGGAGAACATTTGAGAAGGCCAACCCACTTAGTTTATTAATCTTGAATTATCTACTGCTCCTCCTTTCTCCCTTTCCACTTTACAAAAAAAGAAATACATTTCTAAGCTTGTTTCCTGCCTTTCCTGTAAGTAGTCTAGTCCAGATACAGATTTGCTGTATCCAGGACTGTTTGTAAGTTTCTGAGCCCCCAAGCCTTTCTGTGTTGGAGGGAAGCCTTCTAGCTTATCAGTGGGAGTGGTAAGCACTAGGTTGCGTATCTTAAAAAAAAACACTTTATGCATCGCCACTTAGCTAGGGTTAAACTATTCCCGGCACCATAAAGTCTGCTCTTCAAATTTTCCCTTACAACTAGCCAGTTTTTTTAGTTTTAGCAATCAAATCTGTTTCTTTGAGATCAGCACTTGTTCAGAACTCATTATAAGCACTAAATAAGCTACAAATTACTACAGCACTCAACTTTCCTCACTTGTCTAGAGGAAAACAGTTTGTAGTACTTAATAAATAAGCACCTATCCAGGCATGTCTAAGGGTCAGCTCCCCGTGTTTTCTCCCATCTACCTGATGAATCTGGGCATCTTGGGGCAATGCAGCAATTGCCTCATGTACACAAACAACCCTTTCCTCCTACCACCCAACACTACAACCTGTGAGAGATGCACTTATATAGCCAAACTGGACTAGACAGTCAAGAGGATAAGGTAAACACTTGCACCACACCACACCCATCAAGTAGTCCCTCAAAACCTACACCACCAAAACAGACACATAGAAACACAAAACACACACCTACATTCACGGAGGCTCTCAATAAAAATCTGCTCAAGCAACAGAGACCTCCAAAGAAGAAACGCAAGAAACCTCCACCCCCCCAACACAACCTAAATAACACATAACCCACAAAGTCAGTGTGCCACTCAACCACAGCCCATAAGGCATAACAACGTACCCTACAATCTAGTCATAGGTGACGCTATAGTCAGGCACACTGATGTTCCACTCACCAGGCTAAACAAGGAGAAAATTCCTGTCAGGTGCCAGGATCCGCCACTAACGCATGCACTCAGGTCACTACACATGTACAAATATGACTTTGTCATTGTCCATGTTGGTGTGAATGACCTGAGACGAACCTCCCTGAACTATATGAAAAGAGACATGGAGGAACAGTCTGATCTTGTAGCCCAGGCAGGTATGACCCTAGGCCTGAGTAGCATCCTGCCATCACCCAGAATTATACCACAGTACAAGGACAAAATGATTGACTTCAACAATTGGCTAAGCTTCTGGTGTCATTCTAAGAGGATCCAGTATCTGTCTGCCTGGGATGACATGATCGACAGACCACAATGCTTTGCCAGAGATGGCCGGCACCTGTTGTCCTTCGGATTCCGGATAGTGGCTAAGGCTCTTGCAACCCCTATAGTGCCTTTTTTAGGCAAGGTTCAAATGACAAATTCACCACCGTAACAGGTACAAGCAAGCAAAATCTGAGGGTAATGCTACTCAATGCTAGAAGTCTAAACCTCAAAATGCACTCATTCGAGGCACTCCTTAAAATGGAGAACACTGACATCTGTGCAGTGACAGACCTGGTTCAAGGGTCCAGAGAGCACCCCTGCATTACCAGGCTATAATTCATACCACACCTTTCGGCCACCAAACACTAAAGGCGGAGGAGTGTCCATATTCATTAAGGATATCCACACTTCCAGGCTAGTTGCTCAGGATAATGCAGAGATTATCCAAGTGCAACTAACTCTGGGCAAGACTGCAATCCAAATTGTAGCTTGCTACAGATCCCCCACCATGCCCCAGGATTCTCACTCCTCATTTCTTGATGCACTGGAAAATATTAGGGTACAACCTAACACCCTAATAATGGGCAATTTCAACTACCCCACCATTAACTGGGAAAACTACTTGTTTACCAACTGTTTTGCTCAACGTTTTCTGGAATTCATAAATTCTAATGCCTTGGATCAACATCGACAGACCCACCAGGGGCAGCAAAATCCTAGACCTGGTCATTACCAACATGGGCAACCGGTGTTCCACACCAGAGGTCAATTCCTCATTGGTCAGATCCGATCACAAGCTAATCACCCGAGAATTCCACATCCTGCCCCACCCCCCCATAAGGGAAACCACCGTAAAAAATTTCTCCAAAGCCAACTTTACGCTTAAGACAGAAATGGCAAACTTCATGACACCCATGCAGATGTACAATAGAGGTATGATTGCTGAATCCTACACAAATGCATTTTATAAGCACTTACACGAGTGCATGGATCATGCAATCCTAACAGAACCAAGATGCTATCCTCTAAAAAAGGAAGCCAGTCTGGTGATCTCCTGCCATAAACAAACTCTACAACAGAAGAAAGAAACTTTTGCAAAAAAAAAAAAAAAAAAAAAAAAGTACAATCCCATGTTTGGAGGAACTCCATGGTCAGCCTCAGTAAGAAGCTGAGAGCCCTCAAAATCCGCCAAAGCTAGTTACAAAAACAAAATCACCTCTAATTCTAAAGACAACCACAAAGCATTCTATAGCTATGTCAAGAATCTCAATGGCAACACTCAGATCTGCTCTTAGTTACAGCACAGTCACTAAATATACAGAACCAACTGATATTGCCAATATCCTGGCAGATAGGTTCAGTGCTAACTTTACCCCCTCACCCCCTAAAGGGCCCATCTCTATACCAGAAGAATGCAAAATTCCTGTAATCACAGCTACACAGGTAAAAACCACACTCTCCAAAGCCAAGAACACAGCATCCATGGGACCTGACAACATCCCAGGCTGCATTCTACATGAACAATGGAATAAACTGGCACCTCACCCAAGTACAATGTTCAATCATGGCCTCACCTCAGGGTTTGTGCCCAATGAATGATGCACAGTGACAGTTATCCCACTCCACAAAGGGGGAGCCACTACGGACCCAGGGAACTACCGCTGCATTAGCCTGATGAGTCTAGTCTGCAAGGCTATGAAACGCATCATCATGGAACTTGTAAATGATGGCATTGGTAATCTCTAAACTCTGGGCCCCACCCAGTTCGGGTTTGTAAAAGGAAGATCATGTCTCCTAAACCGGATAGAAGCAGTAACCAAAGCTGTAGATGAAGGTAAGGTGGTTCACACAGCCTATTTAGATCTCGCCAAGGCTTTCAACACCATCCCCCACTCTGGAATTATAGAGAAACTCACTAAACTAGGTATAAATCTCTATGTCACAAGATGGGTTGCCAACTGAATCACTGACAGAACCCACCCTGTGAAAGTAGCAGACTCCAAATCAGACTTCAGACCAGTGACAAGTTGAGTACCACAGGGCTCAGTCTTCGGTCCTCTCCTGTTTGGTATCTACTTCTCTGAAGTACAGGCTAACACAGAAGGTCTTTGGCTAATTAAGTTTGCAGATGACAGCAAGCTAGGAGCCATAATCAAAACTCCTAATGATGTGGACATCCTACAAAAGGGCCTCACTGAGGCAGATGCCTGGTGTCAAAGCCATGGCCTCAAGCTCAATGCCAAAAAGTACATCGTCATCCCTTATATATAATGTAAATAGTAACCCATCTTGACCTACCTTTGTTTGTGAAGAATTACTGGACTCTTTGAACATTCTGAATAACTCATTACGGTTTCTCAGTTGTTTCAGAAACCTTCCTTTTTTAAATAGAAACAGATGACAAGTGATGTACCATACCACTTGATACTTTGAGAGATGTAGTTGTAAGAGTTATTTTTTTGGGGACAGCTATGTTGGAATCAGTTTTTTTGTTTCTTCTTTCTAGCATCAGTCCAATGATTTGTTTCTTTTATTCTTTTAAGAGTAGGGGGCCAGCCTGTATTTGGACTACTCTAGGTCAGGAAAGGCGGCAAACAAGGATCATTTTTTTTTTGATTTTTTTCTTTTTAAGTACACAAACAGCAGAAAATGCAGTAAATATATAACACAGGCTACCGCACTTGAGTGTGCAGCCTCAACAGGTAAATTTTTACTTGCACTTTGAAAAGTTTGTCCTGTTTGTTAAAATTTACCTGTTGAGGCTACACACTCAAGTGCCCATTTCCTTTCTTGGATAAAAGGAGGCTTCTTTGTTCACCAGTGGGAGTGGGGAGCTTAGAACATCCTATCTATCCCTGGAGGAGTATTCCCAGCACAAGAATCTAGTAGTCTATTGGCCGTTTTGGTCCAATTTCTAGCTCTTTCAAGTCCCCCTGTATAAAACCCGCTTTGGAGTGGGTTTTGCGCTTGTTTCTACTCAGCAAAGCTCCTTGTGGTCCTTCAGAGTGGTGCTAGCAGCAGAGAGACAAAGAGTGACTGCTTACCTGATTAAGTATATTTTCTTCTGCTATTACCTGTGCGACTGTCCACTCTCACTGAAAAGCGAGTATATCTGCTCCTTTACCTGTTTTAAGCTGTTTTACTGCAATTTTTTTACGTGCACTTTGAAAAGTTTGTTCTGTTTGTTGAAATTTACCTGTTGAGGCTACACACTCAAGTGCACTAGCCTGTGTTATATATTTACTGCATTTTCAGCTGTTTGTGTACTAAAAAAGAAAAAATCAAAAAAAAGTATCCTTGTTTCCCGCCTTTCCTGACCTAGAGTAGTCCAAATACAGGCTTTGCTGTATTCTGGACGTTTGGAAAGTTCCTGTGTTGCCCATTTCCTTTCTTGGATAAAAGGAGGTTTCTTTGTTCACCAGTGGGAGTGGGAAGCTTAGAGCAGCCTATCTATCCCTGGAGGAGTGTTCCCAGCACAAGAATCTAGTAGTCTATTGGCCGTTTTGGGCCAATTTCTAGCTCTTTCAAGTCCCCCTGTATAAAACCCGCTTTGGCGCGGTTTTTGCGCTTGCTTCTACTCAGCAAAGCTCCTTGTGGTCCTGCAGAGTGATGCTAGCAGCAGAGAGACAAAAAGAGTGACTGCTTACCTAATTAAGTATATTATCTTCTGCTATTACCTGTGCGACTGTTCGCTCTCACTGAAAAGCGAGTATATCTGCTCCTTTACCTGTTTTAAGCTGTTTTACTGCAATTTTTTACTTGCACTTTGAAAAGTTTGTCCTGTTTGTTGAAATTTACCTGTTGAGGCTACACACTCAAGTGCACTAGCCTGTGTTATATATTTACTGCATTTTCTGCTGTTTGTATACTAAAAAAGAAAAAAAAATAAAAAAAATGATCCTTGTTTCCCGCCTTTCCTGACCTAGAGTAGTTCAAATACAGGCTTTGCTGTATTCTGGACTTTTGGAAAGTTCCTGTGTTGCCCATTTCCTTTCTTGGATAAAAGGAGGCTTCTTTGTTCACCAGTGGGAGTGGGGAGCTTAGAGCAGCCTATCTATCCCTGGAGGAGTGTTCCCAGCACAAGAATCTAGTAGTCTATTGGCCGTTTTGGGCCAATTTCTAGCTCTTTCAAGTCCCCCTGTATAAAACCCACTTTGGCGCGGTTTTTGCACTTGCTTCTACTCAGCAAAGCTCCTCGTGGTCCTGCAGAGTGATGCTAGCAGCAGAGAGACAAAAAGAGCAACTGCTTACCTAATTAAGTATATTATCTTCTGCTATTACCTGTGCGACTGTTCGCTCTCACTGAAAAGCGAGTATATCTGCTCCTTTACCTGTTTTAAGCTGTTTTACTGCAATTTTTTACTTGCACTTTGAAAAGTTTGTCCTGTTTGTTGAAATTTACCTGTTGAGGCTACACACTCAAGTGCACTAGCCTGTGTTATATATTTACTGCATTTTCTGCTGTTTGTATACTAAAAAAGAAAAAAAAATCAAAAAAATGATCCTTGTTTCCCGCCTTTCCTGACCTAGAGTAGTTCAAATACAGGCTTTGCTGTATTCTGGACTTTTGGAAAGTTCCTGTGTTGCCCATTTCCTTTCTTGGATAAAAGGAGGCTTCTTTGTTCACCAGTGGGAGTGGGGAGCTTAGAGCAGCCTATCTATCCCTGGAGGAGTGTTCCCAGCACAAGAATCTAGTAGTCTATTGGCCGTTTTGGGCCAATTTCTAGCTCTGTCAAGTCCCCCCATATAAAACAAGCTTTGGCGCGGCTTTGCGCGATTTTGTGCACAGCACAGCATCGGGCAGCGCCGCTTAATCGGGTTTAAACCATTCTCGGCTCCACGACGTCTGCTCTTCACTTTTTCCGTTAGACCTGCTCTAGCTCACAAAATAAACACCTTATTCTTAATCTATAGCCCTGCACTTGCTCACAAAAGCATTTCTATAAGTTAGCACTAAAAATTAAATAGCACTACAGCCTCACATACTCCCTTTGAGTACTGTGTTCCCCATTGGTCCTTTTTCTCAATTATAAAGGAGTTCCTTATACTATTCTAGCATGTCCAAAGGTCAGCTGTCAATTTCCTCTCCAGTCCAGCTGGTGAATCTGAGAATCTTGAGGCAATGTTACAACTGCCTCATGTACACATACAACCCTCTCCTCCTCCCAACAAGTTCAAACATATGTGAGAGATGCAACCATATAGCCAAACTTGAGGCTGAGCAACTCAGTACTGGTGTAACCAGTCAGGAGGAGAAGGTAACTGCACACAATACAATTCCAGTCTCACATAGACCTACTACATCAGCAAACCAAACACAAACACACAAACCATACTCGGAGGCTCTAAATAAAAATCTGCCTAAGCAACAGAGACCTCCAAAGCAGACACCTAAGCAACCACTACCCCAAAACAAAACACGTGCAACACATAGTTCACAAAGCCAGTGTGCCGAACAGTCACAGCCCTTAAGGCTAAACAACACACCTGATACACTTGTAATAGGTGACTATATTGTCAGGCACACTGATGTCCCACTCACCAGGCTGAACAAGGAGAAGGTCATGGTGAGCTGCCTGTCGGGCGCTAGGATCCGCCACATAACACAAGCACACAGGTCACTCCAAGGCAAGTACAAATATGACTCATTGTCCATGCTGGTGTGAATGACCTGAGATGTACTTCCCTGGACTACATGAAGAGAGACAGAGGAGCTTACTGAACATGTAGCCCAGGCCGGTATGACCCTGACCTTGAGCAGCATCTTACCCTCACCAAGAATGATGCCACAATATAAAAACAAGATGATCAATTTCAACAACTGGCTGAATTATTGGTGTCATTCTAAGGGGATCCAGTGCCCATCAGCCTGGGATGACATGCTCGACAAGCCACGTTGCTTTGCTAGGGACGGCTTGCACCTGTCACCCCTGGGCTTTCGGATATTGGCAAAGGCTCTTGCCACCCCTATAGTGCCTTTTTTAGGCAAGGCTCAAAAGCCAAACCCACCTCATAGATATCACAAAGAAAAAGAAACTAAGGGTAATGCTACTCAACGCCAGAAGTCTAAACCTCAAGATGCACACACTCGAAACTCTCCTCAGCATGGAGAACATCGATATCTGTGCAGTAACAGAAACCTGGTTCAAGGCTCCCGAGAGCACCCCAGTACTACCAGGTTATACCTCATACCATACTTTTCGGCCCCAAAACTCAGACCAAACCACAAAAGGAGGGGGAGTATCAATATTCGTCAAAGATACCCACACATCCAGGTTGGTGGCACAGCACGAAGCATCGGAGACTATCCATGTGCAACTAACAGTGGGTAAAACTGCCTTTCAGTTTATAGCCTGCTACAGACCACCATCCCAAACTCAGGAACCCTACTCGGCTTTCCTGAAAACACAGGAAAATATGAAGGTCTCTCCAAACACCATTATATTGGGCGATTTCAACTACCCAAAAATAGACTGGGAGCACTACTCAAGCCCTAACACCTTAGCCCAAAGGTTCCTAGAAATTATAAACTCAAATGCTATGGAACAAACTGTCACCACTCCCACAAGAGGGGAAAACATACTGGACCTGATCATCACCAACATGGGGACTCTATGCTCCAGAACTGAGGTATATCCCTCACTGGTAAGATCGGACCATAAATTAATCTCACTGGATATCCACATCCCGACCCCACCCCCTGCCCAGAAAACCACAGTGAAAAACTTCTCTAAAGCAAACTTCACACTCCTCAAAACCGAGGTGGAATCCTTCAAAGCCCCCGGGCCAGTGGAAAATATGGCCCAAACAGCAGAATCCTTTATAAACGCATTCTATGGACACCTTCAGGAATGTATGGATCATGCAATCCCAAATAAAACCAAGACCCAATCCCCCAAAGGCAGGCGTCCTGTCTGGTGGACCCCAGCCATAAATAAACTATACAATAGAAGAAGGAAGCTACTACATGATAGAGCAAAATCTCTAAAAGGGAAGGCATCTCTGATCAGTATTAGCAAAAAACTACGGTCCCTCATAAAATCATCTAAGGCCAGCTTTGAGAGAAAAATTGCACAGGACACTAAAGATAATCACAAGGCTGTCTTTAGTTATGTTAGGAACCTGGGTGGTAACTCCCAGATATGCTCAGAGTTAGTCCAAAATGACAAAAAATACACTGAACCCACAGACATTGCCAACATCCTGGCTGACGGGTACAGTGCAAACTTCTCCCCCCCAAAAGAGCAAATATCTATTCCAGCAGAGTGCTGCCCCCCTGACATCTCAGATGCTCAGGTAAGAGCCTCCCTCTCCAACGCAAAAAAACATATCAATGGGACCAGACGGTGTCCCGGGCTGTGTCCTACATGAACTCCAAGAAGAGCTGAACCCCAACATAAAGCTACATGTTCAACCTCAGCCTTACTACAGGATATGTACCCAAAGAATGGCGTACAGCAACAGTGGTCCCTCTCCACAAAGGTGGTGCCTCAACGGACCCTGGTAACTATCGCCCCATAAGCCTGACTAGCTTGGTCTGCAAGGCTATGGAGAGGATCATCATGGAACTCAAATAAAGATATTGGGGACCTACAGACACTGGAGCCTACCCAATTCAGCTTTGTTAAGGGTAGATCCTGCCTCTTAAACCTGGTCAGTTTCTTTGAATCAGTCACCAAGGCCATTGACGAGGGGAAGGTGGTCCACACAGCCTACCTGGACCTTGCAAAAGCCTTCGATACAATACCCCACTCGGGCATCATAGATAACCTCTCCAGCTTAAATATAAACCCCTATGTCATTAGATGGGCTGCAAATTGGCTCAAGGACAGAACACACATGGTCAGAATTGCTGGAACCATGTCAGACTCCAAACCAGTGACAGGTGGCATCCCACAAGGCTCAGCCCAAGTCTCAGCCCTGGGACCTCTCGTTCAGTATATATTTCTCAGAGGTACAGGCCAACACGGGTGCACTGGGGCTGACCAAGTTCGCAGATGACTGCAAACTGGGCGCCATAATCGACTCTCCAGCTGACACAAGTATCCTCCAAAAAGGTCTCAGACAGACAACTGGTGCCAGAGCCATGGCCTCAAGCTCAACGCCAAAAAGTGTATAGTCATCCCCTTTGGCAAAAACAAAGTGCCCACAAATTACCACACAGGTGGTAACCCATTAAGTACAGAAGTAGTAATTAGGGACCTGGGGACCCAAGTTGATAGCAATCTCTCATTTGACAATCACGTGGCCAAAGTGGTTACAAAAACCGTCTATATAGCCCACCTTATCATGAAGGGATTTACATCTAGATCAAAGGAGGTCATCGTGCCTCTTTACTCATCCCTCATCAGGCCCGTAATTGAATACAATGCCCCATTCGGGATGTATCTTACCCGACACCTGCAGCAACTAGAAAGACCCCAAAAGTACCTCACCAAGAGGATCAAAGGGCTCAAACAGATGCCATATGCTGCTCGGTTAAAGAAACTCCAGCTCTACTCAGTTGCATTCCGCCTACTTAGAGGTGATCTGTACCTGATGTTTAAGGCCATGTCCAATCCGGAATTGATGGACATGCTTCACCTTAGAAAATCCAAATCCCTTCGAGCTACACGCTCGAGGGACTTGAACCTCAGCACAGAAATAAATAGGACATGCTGGAGGGACAGATTCATAACCCAAAGGCTCCCTTCACTCTGGAATAGACTCCCAGTCCAAGTTAGGCAGAGTTCCTCACCGACTCTCTTCAAGAGGAATCTTGACGAGTGGATGGGAGATCGTAGGTTTACCCCGGGGATCACTTCTGTGTCAATGTTAGACAGAAGCACAGTAAACTAACCTTGAAAAAGGGCATAGTAAAACTCATTTAAAATGGGTGGCAAAAGCCAAACACACTCTGGCTAGGCTTACAAATGCCCTAGGGCAGATAGCCTAGTATGAACCTATGAACCTATGTTGTTTTTGATGAATATAGTAGCTTCTAAGTCATTAAAGGTTCTCCTCTCATTGGCAAAAAGTATTTTTATCTTGGCTGGAAAGGCCAGCTGTGCTTTAATGTTGTTTTGTTTCAACAGTTTTATTATTGGCCAGACTTTTTTCCTTTGTTCTAGTATTCTGGAAGAATCATTGTCAAACCTTATCAGGCTTTGATTGTATTTTAAGGGTGATTTTCTCCAAGCAGATTTTTATATTAGTTCCTTCTCCAGAAATGAAAGAGATTTTATAACTATGGATCTAGGTGGAGTATTTGTTGAGTTAGAAGCAGGTTTCCTCAGTGCTCTATGCACCCTTTTGATTCCAAATGAAAGTCCCTCTTTCAAGTCTAAAAATTCAGGAATCCAGGTTAAGAATGAAATAATGTCTTCTCTCCTTCAGTGTTTTCAGGTAGACCAAAGATCCTTATGTTGTTTCTCCTTTCCCTGTTTTTTAAGTCATCTATTTTGTTAAGCAGCCATATATTCTGTTTAAGCAGAAATTCTTAATGGAATTCTTCCTCTTTGAGTCTACCTTCAATGTCATTTAGAGAAGCCTCTATATTTGTTATTCTGTATGGTGTTGCTGCAACAGATCCTTAAGAGTATCAGTCTGTCTTTGAGAATTTAATCTGATGTTTTCTACGTCATTTTTAAAGCCATTCATCTTCAAAGATTGTTCCTGTAAGGTAGATGTCATCAATTGCAGTTGTTTTTTCAAAGCAGCATCTGGATGACAATTCCTTGCGTTGTTCATATTCAGTGACTCAATATATCTCCAAGTTACTTGAAAGGAAAATTTTTGTATATCTCCACCAAAATTGATATTCATGTAGTTTAGTAGTTTATCTATATATTTCTGACATTCTAAACTTGAAAATAATAAAATTTTCCTATATTAGTATACTAGTTTATGGAGATCTCAAAATTCACTGCTCTCAGTTGGCCATCTAGGCTCCGCCAGGTTGAGAGTATTCTGTTTAAAGAAAGCATTTAAGAGTATCTTATGTTGAACATAAAGTTCATATGTTGAACCTTGAGATGAGCAGTGCAGGACCAGGATTGGTTAAGATGTTGTTTATTTAACCAGAGCAGCTATGGCAGAAATGTAGCCAGTAGGCATATTATTACATCTTTCCCTATCACATTTTTATGAGCTTTCTCACCGTCTCCTTGCTCCCGTCTCTTCTGTCACAGTGCTGTCTTCTCCCATGTGAGTTATCACTTACAGCTAAAGGTCACATATATAGTTGTCTTCTCCCATGTGAGTTACCACTTACAGCTAAAGGTCACATATACAGTTGTGTGGCAAACACATTTTTTCCATAGCAGTCATCCTGGAAATAATTGTTGGAATTTAATTGCAAATTCTTCACTACCTGTCTTGTAGTCACATTTCTCAAGCTACAGGGCTATCCTCTCCTTTTAGGACTGTCATTTGTGTCTATTCCAGTCATATTAAAATGTCACAAGAACCAAAGTTACCTTCTGTGGAATGTAGTCTTATTACAAAGCATTTCCACAGCTTGTTTTAGGCCATTCTTTTCTGTACACTGTCCTCTTACTGTGCTATGTAAGTTGTCATTTGTAGTGCAGCATGCATTGCGCACCTTTTGCAAGGCAGGCTATATTTTAGTTACATGCTTTTTTTGCAACAGAAAGAGATTTTATTACAGAGTGACTTAAAGAATGGAAGTTGCTCTATGGATAGGTATTTTTCTTTTGAAAAGCTGAGTGACATATTATGTATTCGGATTACTTTGTACATGTTATGGTAGTGCTCCTGGTTCAGTTTCTGCATATTTGTTTAGAGGGAACTATTAATGAGATGTTGATTCATATTTGTTATTTAGTGAACCATGATTAACATAGGTATCTCTTCTGGCACCACAGCAGGACGCAGGATGTGTTGCATTTTAGAAAGGCATATATTCCTTTATGTACATCTGTGTGTGTGTGTGCGTATATACAGATTTTCACATCACATTTTTGGTCCATTTTTCATAAAATTTGTGTCAGGGCCATCAATGTCAGCCAGAGACATTTCAAATTGTGACATACTTCTTGTACCCAACTCCCCCATGTAATGACTTTGGATGTGTCCAAGTAAGGCAAGGAGCAGTTAAGCAGTGTAAGTGTGCACCCATCCAAGGTAGACATAAGTACTACAGTGGCGTTTCATCTGTTCTTGATTTTGCAGAATGTTCTGGTTTTCTGTCATATTTTATACTGTTGATTTATGCTTCTTATTATTCAGAAAATGCATGCTGTTGCAGTGCCTGTTGTTCTTAGCAATGATTTAATGACCATCAGGTAAGCTTGTCTGAGATTGTAAGATGCAAGTAAGCGTTAATAAGCATACTGTTAAAGAATTAACATTGAAAGCCTTTTTGTTGTTGCCATGCAGAGAATATTTACATAACTAGATAACATACGAGTCTTAGGTTGAAATGCATATGACAGTATTTATAATAAAGGACAGGATTACAGTATTTGCAGAAGCTCATTACATTTGTTAGAGACTTGTAATCATCTTTGCAGGCTTTACCCATAAACTAAACAGAATGCTAATCTAACATGTGTGGTCCATAGCCTGTGCAGTAATCAATTAAGCAATTTATCTTGAGCTTGTTTCTTGTTTACTGTTCAATTTTTACTTTGATTATGTTTTCTGCATGAAACAAGTAGATAGTTGACAGGCAGCAGGTCCTTTTTGGATAAGAAACATTTTTACAAGTGGGGGTATCACAGAGATTGCTACTTTCAGCATGCTACTTGGTACTTTTATAAAGCTGAATATAAATTATAATTAGAACTGCAGCGCAAGGAGAAGTGGTTTGAGTTGAGTGCTGCTTGTTTTTTTATACTTTATTTTGACTGGCATTCTAGTGATATATTTAAAAAGTAATTTATTTTTTCATGCCTCACAACCTTTTTGTTTCTATCTAGATATTAAGTTAGTTGTCATATAGCCAATGCATTGAAATATTTTTCTTCTTCTCAACTACATTTTATCTTGACTGGACTCTCACAATGACGGTTTGGCACCCAGGGCAGTGTATTTAATTAAAGTTCCAGTTTTTGTGGTTTTGAGCATAGCTCCACCCCTTTCTAGTTGGCCACACCCATTCAGCTGTCTTCTGCAGCCCCTCTTTGATTTGAAGTCACCAGCCGCCACTGCACTACAGTTAGGGTTGCCACCTTTTCAAATGCCCAAAGTGGGACATTTTTTGTACAAACGTCAGATTTTGCAAGGCAAAACATATCCACAGCCAGTACAAAGGACAGAACTTCACTTTTTTGCATACATAAATGCTTATTCTTGTAGCATTTTAGTTGCTTATTCTGTTTCTTATAACATTTAGGTGTTTCAGAAACAGAATAACGGTTTTATGCAACTATTGCATTAAATATAGGAAATATGTTTGCCTTAATATCTCAGGACATTTGTAATTTTTTCTATTTTTATGCAGGACACAACTGCCCAAAGAGGGACTGTCCCTCGCAAAGTGGGACAGGTGGTAGTCCTAACCACAGTTGCCACTAGGTCTGAAGGCATGATGGGCATAAAACCTAGATATGGGTGGGAGGTTGGCATAATGGTGAGAGTGTTCACCTTAGGCACAAGGTGCAGGGTTTGATTCTCATGTGGGGTAATTGGCAAGGCTTAAAATGGCCCACAAGAGCAGTTAGCCTGGTGCTAGTTTATGAATTTATGAATTATGGAGAGAG
The DNA here is from genome assembly GCF_019279795.1 of Protopterus annectens. Taxonomy (NCBI): domain Eukaryota; kingdom Metazoa; phylum Chordata; order Ceratodontiformes; family Protopteridae; genus Protopterus; species Protopterus annectens. Next base: position 484,291,178 of record NC_056731.1, read on the forward strand.
GCTTTCTGAACATTTAAACCAATTTTCAGTAATTATATAAGCATGGATGCGCCCAATGAACGACAGCCTCAAGGTTGGTCATTTTATTGTTTAGACTTCTGGCAATGACCTGAGCCACCTTAATGTGACCCTGTTCTGGATTTGATAGGTTCTTTGCAATGGGATGTCCATCAGCTGGATTCTGATTAAAAGATACTACATAGGCTGCAAAGGCTTTAGCTAGCATGTGGAAGCCATGGGACAAGAGGTGCAGGCCATTCTTGGCAATGCAAGTAGGACTTGTCTAATTCCATGCTGATATATACTGGATCTCCCTGGAATGACACCAACTTTTTAGCCAGTTGTTGGTACTAATTATCTTTTCTTTGTACCTAGGCATCATTCTGGGAGAAGGAAGAATTCCATGCAAGACCAGTGTCTTGCCTGTGTTTGTATTATACATGGAGATTTCTGACATTTCTCTCTGAATATCCCTCAGGGTTTTGTGTGCCAAGGTGTTCACCCCCAGATGGACCACCACCATATCGTAGTCATACTTATTAGGGGGAAAGGGCCTTATGGGACCCTTGAGATATCTAAGTTCCTGGCGCCTAAAAGAAATCATCATCAGCCTGTGTTTGGCCAAGTGAGAGGATAATTCGTGTCTTGACTATACAGTCACGAATTACTGAAATGTTTTTATTTGTAGAGTGGTCTGGTGTACGAGACTATTTAAATCCTGGTGGCTTTTTGTTGTAAAAGTACCAGACAGTGATGTGGTGTTAGATTTTCCCTAGTATTCATGGGTTTCCAAGACTCTGGCAGATTTTTTTTTACAGCCTCTGTGTAAGAAATTTTAGTTTGAGTTAGTGTAGAGTTCTGTGGAAGTGTGTATTGCTCAAAGGGTTTTTTTTTTCAGAGCCAAGACTCCATACTAATTAATTACAAGTATCTCTCACAAACAGAATGTTTTGTACTGAGGAAAAGTTCATTAGGATACCAAGTGCTAGAAGGATGGAAACAGTAGGAAGACAAGCAGGCTGACCCTCCATTTTTGTCCAAAGACTTGGGGAACTTAAATGAATATACAAAAAAGCACTTGCAAGGTGTTGCAATAAAATCCAAAGCTGCCAAGTGGTGAATCCCAAAGAAAACTTCCTTTATTAACACAAATACAGGCTTTATGCGCTTTCGGCCATGAAAATGGTTTTCATCAGAAACGCCCATAATCCCAATGGCAAACACTTAAATACCCTTCAGTGACAAAAAAATTGCTATTCAATTAACCAATTAATATGTTTTATACAAACATAGACAAACTAAAAACACTACTATAAGACACTTATAAAAACTCCAATTCTACTTGCATTTATTGTACTTTGCTTTTCTACGTAAAAACAACTTTATAATTCACTGCAGTATTAAGGCCAGGTTTGTTATAAGCATTGAGCAGAATCTGCCATTTAAGCTCTTTATATTCAAGCTCTCCTTCTTTATCCCTATTGAAATCAGGAGAAACATAGTCTATTACTGAAAACAAAAACTTTTGAACACATGGAACATTCTAATGTATGTTTAAACAATGCATTATTGTAATCTTTCTTTTTTATTCCATAATAATGTTCATAAATTCTTCTTCTAAGTGATCTGTTGGTTTTTCCTATGTAGAAGGAATTACATGCTAGGCACTTTGCCATATATACCATAACTTCTGAACTGCATGTAAACCTACCTGGCACTGTAATGTTTTTTTCATATGTACTTACTTCTACATAAGGTCCCTCTGCTATACATCTGCACTCTTTGCAGTCTAAACACTTATACATACCCTTAACTGTACTGTTACTGGGTGCATGTTTCTTTTCTAGAATCTCTTTAAAATTCCTAGCCCTTTTGTTAATGTAAATGGGTTCTTCTCCCACTGTAGCCTTAACTTCTTTATTTGCTATTAAAATCCCCCAGTTATTATTAATAATTCCTTTGATAGCTTTACTGTCCACTGTGAAGATTAACGGCATGGCCACTTGCCAGTTCTTGTCCTGCTTTACCCTTTCTTCTCCTTCCCTAGTCTCTTTTCTTGCACCTTCCAGTCCTAATAAATTGCTAACTATCTTGTTGGGATATCCCCTGTGCTTGAACCTCTTGTGTAATTCTCCTACAAATCCATCTATTTTACTAGTATCACTTGTGAGTCTCTGTACCCTAATCAGCTACCCCTTCACTATATTATGTTTGACGTACGTAAGTTGCATGCTAGTGTAATGAAGTAAGCTATTACTAGCCACATTCTTGTAACTTATAACTGTACTCAAGGTTTGTTGTCCTTGTTCCTTAATGATATGTAAATCTTAACTAATCCTGAAAAAATTATATTCCAATGAAAATTGTAAAAAACTTGTGCTGTCATTCATTTCTTTGACAAAATCCTTTAAATTACCTTCTGTGCTCCTCCACACAAAAAACAAATCATCAATAAATCTGTAATAACATAAAAGATTGTTGTACCCTCTTATGTGGGGCGAGACTGGTCTCCCAATAAGCCATAACTAAATTGGCATAATTGGATGCCATCCTTGCCCCATAGCTACCCCCCCTGGTCTATAAAAAGAATTAATTTTCAAAAGTGAAAAAAATATAAGACAAAATGTGTTCTATACTTTCCAAAATAAACTTACTTTCCCCTACTTCATATTGCCAACTTTCAACTAACATATAACCTAGCCATCCCAAACCTTTTTCATGAGGGTTGCAGGTGTACAAGGATTGCTCATCTATTGTAACTAATATATTATTATTATTTGCTTTTAACTAGGGAAGTCCACTGGGCTGAAATGAGCCCATTTTCAGTGGAGGTCTGGGGAGAAAAGCTCCAAAAAAATGTTCATAATTAAGAGATTATTTAGAGAGTTAATAACAGCATTTAACAATATACAACAGAATAATATAGGAGTCAGAAGTGACACAGTAACATAGGCAATGTACAGCAACAATTTGTGGAAGACTCGGGTGCTTGGCAGGTATTCAGTAGATCAGACAGATAATGATAATCTGCACATACACAATGTTTACACACCATGTGAGGCAGGGTGAGGCACACTGTGCTGTGATTAAGGGTGAGTGCACAATAGGGAGAGTGAAGAAGAGTGTGGGTATCTGAGAGATGAGTCAGGTTAGTAATCAGGTGACTGAGGAATTGGGGATGGTGTAAGGGCATTGCCAATGGGAGGAGAGATGTTGGATGGTGCAAGGGCATAGCCAATGAGAGGAGAGATGTTGGTAGACTGACTTTTTTTGAATGACGGGGCATTATTTATAGTCTGTGGAGAAGGTGGAAGGGCATTCCAGAATTTAGCCACAGTGAAAGAGTAAAGGTATTGGCCTACAGGGAGTTTAGGTCTCTTAACTTGGATAAGTGATTGATTTTCAGATCTTAGCGAATGATTTAGTTGATAAAGAGTCAGAAGTAAAGCCAGGGCTGGGCATTTTGAGGAATTATAGATGAATTTGTGTGCTGTGGCTAGCTGTATGTAAGTTAGGTGTTGTGGGAGTTATAGCCAGTTCAGGGACTGTAATGAGTGACAGTGGTAGGAGGAATATTTTGCTCTAGTAACAATTTAGCAATTTTGTTATAGCAGCTCTCCATTTTATTTTATAATGATGACTGGATGTTTGTCAGAATAGGGACACCATAGAGGAGGGAAGGTAGGAGAAAAGTTTGGGCAAGTGTTTTTCTAGTAGAGTAGTTTAAAAAGGGTTTATGTCGGTAGAGGGTACCAAGTTTTTGGTGTGTTTTTTTGATGGTGTTGTGGATGTGTTGGTCAAAGGTTAAGTTGTCATGTAAGGTTATGCCAAGTAACTTAGTATGGAAAACTACCTCTAAGGCAGTCTTGTTAGAGGAGAAAATGATGAAATCAGATTTATTAATGGTGGTACTTTTTTTGGGCGAAGAGCAAGAGTTTTGTTTTATTTGGGTTGAGGGCGAGGTGATTATTTGTCATCCAGTTTTCAGTAATACAGAAAGCATTCTGGGTGATTCTCAGAAGTTCGGTTTCAGAGTTACCAGAGCAGATGATAATAGAATCATCCGCATATTAAACTACAGATGCATGAGTGAGAGTGCAGTGGAAGTCATTAATAAAAATACTGAACAGGAGGGGTCTAAGATTGATCCTTGGGGAACTCCAGTAGAAGTAATGAAAAAGAAGAGACAGAGTGCAACCATTTGGTGGATTGTTGTCTGTTTGTGAGGTAACTGGAAAACCAGTTAAGGATAGGTGTGGACAAGCCAAGGTGTGAGGGCTTAGAAAGGAGGAGAGTATAGGAGATGGTGTCAAAAGCTTTAGAGAGATCAAGAAAGAGTGCGGAGACAAGTTTACTATCATTGTGGCTGTGGTCAACAGTGTCTAGGAAGGATAGGAGAGCAGTTGTAGTACTATGGCCAGGGCAGAATCCATACTGAGTTGTGGAAAGTAGTTGGTTTTGGGATAGGTAATCCATAAGTTGAATTTGAATACATTTTTCCATTACTTTAGAAATAGGAGATAGAATGGCTATAGGGCAGAAATTTGAGATGTCGGAATTATTGCCGCCTTTATGTAAGGGTATGATATAAGCTTTCTTCCAAATAGATGGTACATAGGCTTCTTGGCTAGATCTATTTATGAGAATGCTTATGGGGTAGCTGATGCATTTGGCAGACATTTGAACGTATTCTGGGGTAACTGTCTGGGGCGGTGCTACCGGGTTTGAGTTTTAGCAGGAATTTAGAAATAGTGGAAGTGAGAACGTGAGAGGAGGAGAAAGACTGGTGGGAAGGCTTTTCTGGGGTATGGTTTGTAGAAGTGGGGTTGCTGTTGAGAGTAGCTGTAGAAAAGTTGGAAGCAAGTTTGTATATAGTGTCTACGAAGTAGGAGTTGAAAAGGGTAGCTAGTTCAGCAGGGGGTTTTGTTAGATTTTATGAATATAAGGCTGAAATTGATTCTGTTGTAAATATGCTGAAAGAAAAAGCTTGCTTAAATGCAGAAACAGAGTTTAGTAATATGTGATCAGCAGTCATACTAAATGACCATGGCTTGGAAAATAAGGAACCTGCTGAATGGACATTTTTCCCTTACAGACTTAAAAACAGGATGTATGCAAGAGCAAAAATGCAAAATCTGCTTTTAAAGAATGGACAATGACACTGTGGCAATGTGTTTCCTCAAAAATATGTTTTTCTGCATGGACAACAGGACACTGTTATCAGCATTGGCAAAAGAACAGATGTTCTTGTACAAAGCTCCAAATAGAATACAGGATGTTCACACTGTCAGAAAAGCTGGTCTCTTACAAGACATTGTTAAACAAGGAAGCTTAGTATTGTTTCTACAGGATGAGCAATTCTCCAAAATAGAATATCAAGAGGAAATGTATATGTTTATGCATGACTAAAAGTGTATATAAAGAGCTGTATAAATCCAGTTATGGTAGAGGTATGGCAGGGACTCATTTGTCCTGAGGTAAATGTTATATCTCTCACATCATCTTACTATATGAGAAGTAAAGTTGGAACAGTACTTTAAGCTGCAACATTGTTCCGTTTGGTTTATTATAAAAAGTTATTTGTTACTGCTCTCTAAAGTTGATGCTGCAAAGTATATTCTCTCATCAGTGTATATTCTGCAAGTTTCTGTATGCAACAGACTGTGAATGCAAATATAACCAGACTTTGAATTTTAGCAGAATCCAGCCAGCAAGACTGAGTGTCTTAAGAACACTTCAAATCCATCACACCAAGCACCAAGCAGAGCCATGTAATTTTTCAATGGCAAGCTAGCCTGCATTTGAACCTACAATCTGCAATTCAAACACAGGAGGAGTGATGGTAAGCCCTGCAGAGGGTCACTTCAGTTAAATTGCAGTAACTAACATTTGTACGTATGTGTAAATCCTAAACAGAAGTATTCCAGTTTATGCAGCTTGGAGTAGTAAAGTTTTTTAGACATCTACAATCCGGAGTGAGACTAGTTCAAGAAATTCGCAGTGCCATAAATTCTTCAAGAAAAGGTGAATGTCCACTAGCACAGTAGTCCGTTGCCTGTTGTGCTTTCCCAGCTTCTCAAGTGACTCTGAAAAATTTCTAGCCATCAGCAACAGCAGCCTGATCACCTGTTTTCTTGCTAACTGGTAAGACTTTTTTCTGTGTCACATATTTAGTGTGGATGATGTTAAACAGTTTGTATATTCTTAAGATAGTTTGTATATTCTTAAGACAGTTTGTATATTCTTACATAGTTTGTATATTCTTAGACAGTTTGTATATTAGACAGTATGGATATTATTTATAATGCATGCAGGAGTAAACCAAACTTTAGTAAATTGCAATGTTGGTATACACAGCACATTAGTAAATGTAAAACCTTATTAGGGCAGGTTGATAGTAAGGCATTATGCAAATGTATTACAATATTTGACTGGTATCTCAAAGAAAACCATGTGGAATATGACAAATGTTTATTGTGTGCTTCAACAAAAACTGCATTTTGTGTATTATGCCATAAAAAAGTATTGCATCATATTGCTAAAAATAGACTGTAAAGACAGATCTGTTCATGATAAAGAATTAACTAAGGGTAAAGTGTTTCCATTACATTCTGATGTTGAACAGTTATGTCCTGTCACCACATGTGAGTCAAATCAGTTACTGATAGAACCCCTAGTATATTTTGTTACAAAGGAATGTAGTAAACTTCTAAAAGACAGACACAATGAGTTCAGGAAGCTTAGACAAGTTATACATACATCTTTTCAAAAGGGCATAGGAGTTTCAAATTCAGCAGAACAGCTTACTAAAGAATGTCAGAAAGACCATGCAACATTACAGGAAATTCAACAGCAGTTGCAGGATAAAGGAAATAAATTAGCTGAACTGACAGAGACTGGGAACTTCCTACACACACAGTTAATCTGTGCAAAAGAAATATATTTTATAATATGTTTATGTTTTGAAAATGGTTAAGCATACATGGTAGGATGGTAGGGACAAATCATTCTCAAATGTTTTACTTTCATTCAGTTAAAGCAAGACATTTATCAGTACTATAGTAAAGTAGAGCATATGGCTGCCATTCATTAGCATAGTCAAAAGGTAAACAAAACTGTTCTAGTGTACAAAATTAAATAAAAATAGATGAGTAAAAATTTAAAGTCACAAGACTGACATGCTTGTATAAAGATGTACAGATACAAGACAGACATGCATGTATGTTCTTTTCATCTAGAGTACATTTGTTTACAATGCACAAAAGCAAAAGGCAGACAACAGCAAATATAAATAATGTAAATATAAGCATGTGTTAATTAAGCTAATATCTATTTTGTTTTTTTTTACAATTTGTTTATAATTGTATTGTAACACCAAACAGTTAAAGTTCTAAAATTTAAAAAGAAAATCACAGATGGTATTTGTCAAACAGTTTTTGTAAAATTAATGGCAGGACAGTTAAATAGTTAAATAGATAAATAAATAAAAAAAAATACTGAAATCCATGTAAGCTAATTGTAATGTAGTATAAATGCATAGTTATGCAAATCACAATCACATTAAAGGAAAAATGCTAAAAGAATTAACTATAGTTTACAGAGTATGAAATGTAAGCTCTGACCTTCCTAGACTAGATGAATAGTTACAGGAAATGCTGGAAAGATAAGATAAACAACAAGACTGATTGCCAGATAAGTAGCTAGAGTTTTTCTAAAGCATCATTGTTATTAAAACATACTTGTTAAAATGTTTACAAGCAACACTATTTGGTAATAGTAATAAAATGTCACAATTGTGAATAGATGTCACTGATAATCTGTTTGCAAGTAAATGCTAAAAGAAAAAAAACTCAGTTGCATCAAGTACAGCCAGCAAATGGGCTATAGTATACATACAGTTCAAATCAATTGTGCAGAAGGGTGTAAATACCTACTAGAGGTAGTAAACAGCAAAAGCTTTATAAAAAATTATCAAATCAGACAGGGGTCTATAGTTTGGTAACCTAATAAAATAAATGTATAACCAAAGTGTTGGGCTGACATACATTCTATTCTCACAGCATAAAGCAAGTAAATAGTGCTGCAGTACTACAGGGGGAGGGGTACTTTCTCAGTTTTACACTGACTGTATAAGCAGTACTGCACAAGGGTCTGAAATAAAGTTACAGGAAAAAAATAAAACAACAAGGGTCTGAAATAAAGCTACACAAAAAAATAAACAACAATGGTCTGAAATAAAGCTACAGAAAAAATAAACAACAAGGGTCTGAAATAAAGCTACACAAAAAATAAACAACAAGGGTCTGAAATAAAGCTACAGGAAAAATAAATAATAAGGGTCTAAAATAAAGCTACAGGAAAAAAAAAATCTCATTCCGTCTTGACAATACTCTTTTAGGGAGAGGAAAAAGCAGGTATTAGTGTATTAAAAATACTGGTAAACTGGATTAAACCTAACAGGATAAGATATTTTACAAGTTGTTAATAGCTGTATTTACAACCTGTTAAACTGTAAAGCTATACAAGAAATGGTTTAAAAAAACAAGAGATGGCTTAAAATTGATTACAGCTATACAACAGAGAGTAAAGACATGTAAAAAACTGAACAAGATTGGTCACTATTTTAATATGTTTTTGGCAAAACAATGTTGGTATGAAAAAGCATGAATTTTTTTATTGCCGAGTATGTAGTTTAAATAACAGGACATATCAGTATCAGTTCCACTAGATATTTCTAAAGAGACAAACATTTTCCAAGATTTTGCTTAATATTAATGTTATTAAATCTGTAAGATTAGACTAAATGTATTTTATAGTCTTTGTATGTACAAATGTAGAAAATTTCAGTACAAATGATAGTCTTTGTATGTACAAATGCAGAAGAATTGTACAAATTAAATTAATGTCTAGTAATGAATATGTGTAAAAAAAATGTTTAAAAAAAAAAAATAAAAAATGGGTCCAGGATACCTACTAGATTGAAATGCATGAACAGCAAACAGTCTGTGTAAATACATACTGTACAGGATACATCGTAATAAGTTCAAAAGTAATTTGTCAAGTTGTAATATCACTGATTTTACCCCAGTAAAATAATTGCTTTCAAATATTTATTATCTAAGCCCAGTTCAGTTTTTTACCAAGATGTTCATGTGCAGTTCAAAGACATGACCACAATGTTATGGTTAAAATGACATTGAAACTGTATATTTTCAGCAGTGTATAAATGCTTGCAGTAGCACATAGTTATTGTCTCTTATAGTTAATTCAACAGTTGCAAAGAGTTAATGGAACAGTTCTAAGTCATAAATTAAATTCTGTGATTGCAAAAGAATAAACTGATCAAGTTAAAAAAAAAACATTAAAGCAGACACAGCTCATAATTGATAAAATATTTTCACAGAATGGTCTGCAAAAGAAAAAGTTTTAAATAATTCAGTTTTGTAGTAATACTTAATATCATTGTATTAACTATGTAAAATTGCATTTTGACTTGCATCAAAAGAAGACTATAGGTTTGTTTCTTAATGTGTTTTCTATATAAAATGTTTTGAGTATGTTTAAAAACAGAGGGAATTGTTAGATTTTATGAATATAAGGCTGAAATTGATTCTGTTGTAAATATGCTGAAAGAAAAAGCTTGCTTAAATGCAGAAACAGAGTTTAGTAATATGTGATCAGCAGTCATACTAAATGACCATGGCTTGGAAAATAAGGAACCTGCTGAATGGACATTTTTCCCTTACAGACTTAAAAACAGGATGTATGCAAGAGCAAAAATGCAAAATCTGCTTTTAAAGAATGGACAATGACACTGTGGCAATGTGTTTCCTCAAAAATATGTTTTTCTGCATGGAAAAAACAGGACATGTTTATCAGCATTGGCACAAGAACAGATGTTCTTATACAAAGATCCAAATAGAATACAGGATGTTCACACTGTCAGAACAATGTGTTTCCTCAAAAACATGTTTTTCTGCATGGACAACAGGACACTGTTATCAGCACTGGCAAAAGAACAGATGTTCTTGTACAAAGATCCAAATAGAATACAGGATGTTCACACTGTCAGAAAAGCTGGTCTCTTAAAAGACATTGTTAAACAAGGAAGCTTAGTATTGTTTCTACAGGATGAGCAATTCTCCAAAATAGAATATCAAGAGGAAATGTATATGTTTATGCATGACTAAAAGTGTATATAAAAAGCTGTATAAATCCAGTTATGGTGGAGGTATGGTAGGGACTCATTTGTCCTGAGGTAAATGTTATATCTCTCACATCATCTGTACTATATGAGAAGTAAAGTTGGAACAGTACTTTAAGCTGCAACGTTGTTCCGTTTGGTTTATTATAAAAAGTTATTTGTTACTGCTCTCTAAAGTTGATGCTGCAAAGTATATTCTCTCATCAGTGTATATTCTGCAAGTTTCTACATGCAACAGACTGTGAATGCAAATATAACCAGACTTTGAATTTTAGCAGAATCCAGCCAGCAAGACTGAGTGTCTTAAAAACACTTCAAATCCATCACACCAAGCAGTAAGCATCTAAATATAATTTTTCAGTTTTGTCAGGGTTTGGGCAAATCTCCGAAATAATGGAGATTATGTTTGAATTTTTTCAGGTGAACAAACCTAAGGTTGGGTATTTCTTTGGAATACCCAAAGTGCATAAAAATGAGCAGAATCTGCCATATAGATCAACTGTTGCAGCCAGGGCATCCAAGTTAGAGCACCTATCTAAATTTGTTGACAGGAACCTAATTAAGGTTGGTACAAGGAACCAAGTCATTTATTAGAGATTCAAAACATTTTTTGGATAAAATAAGAAATTTAGAGATAGACAAAGATGATATATTAGTTACAATAGATGTTCAATCCTTGTACACCTGCATCCCTCGTGAAAAAGGTTACTTGAAAGTCAGCAATTTGAAGTAGGGGAAAGTAAGTTTATTTTGGAAAGTATATAACACATTTTGTCTTATAATTGTTTCACTTCTGAAAATTCTTTTTACAGAGAAGGGGGAGCTATGAGGGAAAGGATGGCACCCAATTATGTCAACTTACTTATGGCTTATTGGGAGACCAATCTCTTGCCCACATAGCAGGGTACAATAATCGTTTATGTTATTACAGATTTATTGATGATTTTTTTTTTGTGTGGAGGAGCACAGAAGGTAATTTAAAGGATTTTGTCAAAGAAATGAATGACAGCACAAGTTATTTACAATTTTCATTGGAATATATTTTTTTCAGGATTAGTTATTTAGATTTAGATATCATTAAGGAACAAGGACAACAGACATTAAGTACAGTTATAAGTTACAAGAATGTGGCTAGTAATAGCTTACTTCATTACACTAGCATGCAACTTGCATATGTCAAACATAATATAGTGAAGGGGTAGCTGATTAGGGTACAGAGACTCACAAGTGATGCTAGTAAAATAGATGGATTTGTGGGAGAATTACATGAGAGGTTCAAGCACAGGGGATATCCCAACAAGATAGTTAGCAATTTATTAGGACTGGAAGGTGCAAGAAAAGAGACTAGGGAAGGAGAAGAAAGGGCAAAGCAGGACAAGAACTGGCAAGTGGCCATGCCGTTAATCTTCACAGTGGACAGTAAAGCTATCAAAGGAATTATTAATAATAACTGGGGGATTTTAATAGCAAATAAAGAAGTTAAGGCTGCAGTGGGAGAAGAACCCATTTACATTAACAAAAGGGCTAGGAATTTTAAAGAGATTCTAGAAAAGAAACATGAACCCAGTAACAGTACAGTTAAGGGTATGTATAAGTGTTTAGACTGCAAAGAGTGCAGATGTATAGCAGAGGGACCTTATGTAGAAGTACCTATGAAAAAAACATTACAGTGCCAGGTAGGTTTACATGCAGTTCAGAATTTGTGGTATATGCAGAAAATTGCCTAGCATGTAATTCCTTCTACATAGGAAAACCCAATAGATCTCTGAGAAGGAGAATTTATGAACATTATTATGGAATAAAAAAGAAATATTACAATAATGCATTGTTTAAACATACATTAGATTGTTCCAGGTGTTCTAAGTTTTTGTTTTCAGTAATAGACTTGTGTTTCTCCTGATTTTAATGGGGACAGAAAAGGAGAGTTTGATTATAAAGAGCTTAAATGGCAGATTCTGCTCAATGCTTATAACAAACCTGGTCTTAATAGTGGGGTGAATTATAAAGTTGTTTTACGTAGAAAAGCAAAGTACAATAAATACAAGTAGAATTGCAGTTTTTATAAGTATCTTAGTGTTTTTAGTTTATGTTACCTATGTTATTTGTATGAAACATATTAATTGGTTAATTGAATAGCATTTTTTGTCACTGAAGAGTATTTAAGTGATTGCCATTGGGATTATGGGTGTTTCTGATGACGGCCATTTTCATGGTCGAAAGCGCTTAAAGCCTGTATTTGTGTTAATAAAGGAAGTTTTCTGAGATTCACCACTTTTGATTTTACTGCAACACCCTGCAAGTGCTTTTTTGTATATTGAACTTTGAACCTTCACTTATACAGTGGCATATTTTCAGTTTGTCTTTCATTGAACTTAAATGAAATCTACACAGAGTTACTTAATGAAGGAAAAAATAATAATTTTTATTACTAGAGGTACACTGCCTGCATTCCTGGAATAAATAAAGTTCATAAGATCGCACTGTGCTAATGGAAGGTGCAGTATGGGTATGCAATTCCTTACTATAAGTTTGCACAGAGTAGCTATTGGCTGCTTTGGGGACTATAGAACAGCTGCTGCTTTGGACACTTTAGAGTATCAATGGGCCGCTAGAGACTACTTGAAGGACAAGAAGTGCTCATTGTGGTTCTTTGTGAAAATGCGAGTGACTGTCTATGCTACCTGGTACCACTACTTACAGTGCTAACACGACTTGGGAGAAGGTTATAGATCAAGATACCTATTGTGACACTGCCAGCCCAGATATCTGGAATTTTGTAAATAATCATATGCCATTTGTGAATATCAACATGATTCATATGCTTGTCTTACAAATGTAAGAGAACTATATGTTATGTGTATATTAAACTACTGGTGCAGAAGTGTGTGTTGAACAGGGTTTGCACAGTACTGAGCTTCAGGGATGTGTCCAAAGTGCACCAGACTGGAAAAGAACAGAAATGTACATAAACTATACACCTGTGCAAATGTATGTTTTAATAGTAGAAGCTGGAACATACAGCGTTAACTTACAAAACTTCAAGAAAATAAGTTGAAATTTAAGTGTTTTACGATTGTTATCTCTCAGTTTCAGCAAGTGGACACAATGTTTAGAGCTAGACATTTTTCTATTGTCTGAAAAGAAAAGTAATTACCAGGTTTAAAATGTAAAAGTGTTTAATTGTTTTACGACTTCCAGTTCTCAGTAAATATCTGAGAGGTGTATTTTTAACACAGAGATGTTAGTTTCTGTTAGCCTGGAAAATGAAGGCAGGTGACAAGGAGTGATGTCACCCAAGCTGCCCCAGCAGTAATGTTTGCTAGTAATTTAAAAACTCTCTCAGAGAGAGACTGGGGTGCATTTTGTATTTGATCTGGAAACATCAGCACTTCTGTCTGCGTGTTGTCTGTAAGCAAGACTTAGGGCATAGTATCTTTTAGATATAGATAGGAATATAGTAAAGATTAGTTTAGATGTTTTCTGTATTTATTTGAGACTGTCCTGCGATGTAGTTTCAAAATATTTCCTGTGATTCTAAACTCTGTAGTTACTGTGTTGATGTATTGTCTTGTTCTTTTATTAGTTATGATTGAAAATATTTAAACCTATCTTTGTGGCTGATATTTGTGAGACATATTTAAACTCTTAGTGTACTTGCATATGTATTTGGTGACACTGTACATGCCCACTCCTAACTAGCCTTGCTCTTGGTCATACTTATCATTGGATAATAGTAACATTACACAGTAGTATTGGTCATCCTTTGGGAAGGGCCTTAAAGTAGAGGATAAGGAGTTCTGGTGGCAGTGATAACTACCTTATGGTCTGATCAGAAGGGGGCATAGCTAGTAAACCTGTGCCAGCCTTTCCCAGGTGTGTGTTTGTGTATAAATCAAATCTCAAAGTGTGTGTGTGGGTGGGTGTCAGCTACTTGGGCAGAGACACAAAGCACTGGTTGGACAGAGAGAGTGTTGGAGGACTTGGCTTGGAACCCTGGCTAAGGACTCAACTCTATAGCTGTGCCAGTGGGGAGTCTTACTGAGGAGCTGTAGAAAGGTGGAGAAACCAGCCCCCAGACTGACTGTGATCTCTGTATGCTCTTAAGGGAAATTGTACTTTACTGCGTGTGTACTTGTCACCCTCCCATTGTGTATGTCCCTCACTGTTGCCAGTGGTGAGGATTGAAGCTCCTTGATTACTGGGCCAGTGCAGGGGCGTCACACCTAGTGCTATACAGTGCACATTACAATGCTACTGCAAAAAGAGCAGCAGTTTTAATACTGAAAATTTTTAAATTAATTCAAATCGAGGACATTGGCCCAATGCCTCAAAACTGTATACTGTTGGTCTGTTTTTCTTGCTAAACATAAGTAAAATTAAAGTGCTGAGTGCAGATTTTAGGCCCTTACATTAAATCTACCTCTGGTGTGCTGTCTTGAGTCAATCAAGATATTCCTCTAACCACTCCTACTGCCTTCTCTTTTCCCCCACCCCCCTTCTTTCCTCAAACAGGTTAATTTGCTACAACTTAGTACAGGCATTGGTTCATCCCTGCTCCACCTGCCCTCGCTTCACTCGGTCTCGCTTCGCACCCCACCCTGCCCCCAAATTCCTCCTGCCCCTGCTGCTGCTACATTTATTGCTACTAGACCACACCCCACTTTATTAAACCAATCAGTAACAACTTGTCACTCAACAGCACCACCCACAACCTGATGCCACCAGTCCTCTAACTCTACTATTCCTTTTGGCCAAGTTTCAAGTCTCATTCAGTAGCTATGCTATCACCCAAAATAGTCTTATTAACTCTACTTCTACCCCTGTTACTCATCCCATATCTCCTAACAGCCTACGAAGAAAGGGTCACCCAGGTTTCCACTACCCTAAATTCCAAACATCCATCCCATCTACAACAGATAATAATACACCCTTACTCACCTCCCTCATGCTTACCTCCTTAAACCCTAAATACTACCATCTTACTAGACCTAGTTACATTAGTCCTACAACTAGACACTATTACAAAACTTTAGTCAAAATCTTAAAACTCATACTCAGGACACACTACAACCTCACAAAGTATGGCAACATCCACCCAAACCCTGGTCCATCCCCACCTGTTGATCCTAATCCCCCTACTATATCCCCTGCCACCATAGCTCCAACAAATGACCTCCTAACACACTGGTTGCCTGCCATCTAAACATTAGGAGCATAAATAACAAAACTCAGCACCTGCATGCCCTCTTAGCTGTTCATTCCCCAGATAAATTATGCCTAACAGAAATGTGGCTAAAGACTGCCACCAAGGACCATGAGATTCTGCTACCAGGGTACAATATGTTTCAACTAAACCATACCACCAGAAAGGGTGGTGGGGTAGCCATACTTTACAAGTCAACCCTGTCAGCATAGACACCCAACAACCACCCCAGTTCAATAGTGCTGAAATTCTTATCTCAAAACTACAAATTAATAAAAACAAAAATGGAAACATTGTCTGTGTCTACATTCCCCCAGAGAGGGGCACAGAAACCTTAGAAGACTTATTGTATTGGTTATCCAATAACTACCCCCAAGAAACAATTGTTCTTGGGGATTTCAACATTGACTGGAACACTTGCTCTTGTGAAACCCACACAAACCTCAATGGATTTACTCAAATCATAACCACCCCTACCAGGACAGGAAAACGCAATAACAAGGAAAATACCCTAGACTGGATACTCGTCAATACCCATATTCAATCCTATAAATCAGGCACTTTGCCTGATGACCTAAGTGACCACTGTCTCACCTATGTAATCAAGCCCAAGTTTCAAAATGAACTTAAGGCATGCAACTGGTCAGTACTAAAACGTCTTCCCCTAGTTGAAGCAGTAGCATACTTTAACACCAAATTCCTTGCTATTCTTAACTTCCATGCTCCCAGCCACTCTATTAGAACCAAAGTTAATAATGCATCATGGCTTTCTAAAGATACCAAAGCCAAAATTTCACTCAGAAACAAAGCATGGGCCACCTACCGATAAACAAAAGCCCCACTTGATCAACTAAGATTCAGACAGCTAAGGAATGACACCAGAAAATCCATAACCTTAGACAAAAAGAATTATTACTACCATCTACTGCAAAAACACCAAACCAAACCTCAGAAGTTCTGGGCAGGAATAAACAAACTACTCCATCCAGGCCAAACTGCCACTCAGCTTCCCAACAAAAATCCCCAGTAGATATTGCTAATAACTTCAACAGCTTCTTCACAGAGACTATCCAGTCTCTAGCCAGCCAACTCTCTCCCAATGGCTCTAATTCTAATGCAGCCACACCCAGTACCCAAACATACTTTACCTTCCAACCTGTTCCTACTCAACTTATTCATGCCCTACTTAAAAAACTAAGACCCACCATCCTGGCTGCCGACCTCCTCCCAGCAGACTATCTGCAAAAGGCTGCTGACACCATAGCATACCCCATCTCAATTCTTGATCAACAGAGCTATATCTGAAGCTACTGTACCCACTATATGGAAAATCTCTCATGGCATACCACTCCATAAAGGAGGCAGTTCCACTGAGCTGTCAAACTTTACACCCATAGCTATTCTGTCACCTCTAGCTAAAATTATGGAGAAGTGTGTACACATACAGCTCATGCACTACCTCACACAGAACAAGCATGGCTTTAAGCCACACCACAGTACCAGTACTACTTCTGCCCTCCTCTCTTTCTCTAATGTCATTAACCACAACCGCAATAACAACAAACTATCTTCAACACTTTTTCTAGATCTATCCAAGGCTTTTGACATGGTTGACCACAAAATGCTTATAAATACTTTGAAGGCCTTCTCCTTAAACAGCCATGCACTCCAATGGTTTCAATCCTACCTGCAGGCCAGGCAACAGGCAGTCCTATGGCAGGACAAGCTATCATCTTGCCTACCCATCACATTAGGAGTCCCCCAGGGCTCGATACTAGGGTCACTTCTTTTCTCCATCTTTATCAACGACCTTCATTCAGTCATCCCAGATGCTACCTGCATTCAATATGTGGATGACTCCACCTTGATTTGTTCTGACACCTCACCAGCTACTTTATTCACATTAACCCAAAATGCCTTCAATACAGTGGAAAAATGGCTCCCCAATCAACATCTAATCCTAAACCCCAACAAAACTAAGCTGCACCCCCCCACACACACGGGACCCCTCTGCCATCCTTCAACATAACCGCTAACAATGGCACTATCATCTCCCAAGAAGCCCAAACTAAACTAGTGGGTGTCGTAGCTGATAACCTGAAGTTTGATACACATATCAAACTGTCAAAACCATTAATAAAAAAACTTTGCTCTCTTTACAGAATCAAACCTTTCCTTAACCCACTTGCTAGAACTGCAATTGCCCATTCCCATCTACTATCAACTCTTCTCTACTGCTCACCTCTATTCTCCAACTTAAACAAAACAGATCTTAAACTATCATCCTGCTATAACCGCATTGCCAGATTTGCTATTGGCACAGCCTACCGGACATACCACTGTCACAACCTAAATCACCTAGGATAGCTTGAACTTCCTAGCCTACTGCAGTTCAACCAGCTAATAGTGGCACATAAAGTCCTTTACCAACCATAAAATACACCTGCACTAAAAAATATTATCAGTCCCTACACCAACACCCAGCCACTGGGATCATCCACTAGACTCCTAGTTCAAACATACAAATCTAACTACTCAGCTGGGGACTCTCTGTTTGCCAACTCTGTTGGAAAAACATGGAACAGACTCCCAGCTGACTTGACCCTAGAACCCTCACTAACTCGATTCAAAAACAAACTCAAGAAATACTTCAAAACTCATTGGTTATGTCCTTGCACTAACCCCGACTAGTGACCTCACTATTACTTAGGTGCCTTATCTTCAACAACTTCTAACTTTTTTCTACCACACCATTTCAGGAGGGGTCAATTGTATAACTGCTGCTCAATGTGTCTTAAACCTGAATGTAATGTTATGTATATGTAACTTTGAAAATAATGTTATGTTTTGTAAAGTGTTTTATAATAAGTTAGTATTATATGTGCTAAATGCTGGTACTGCTTATGACTGTAATCTGCTTGAAAGTAGCATTTACTACATGTTCAATGTGTATTATTATCTTGGAGCTTTTCTCCCCAGGCCTCCACTAAAATGGACATATATCCAGTCAGACTATCCCAGTCAACAAATGTAAAATAAAATAAAATAAATAATAAATAAATACTCTTCAAGGTTCTACTGCAATCAGAGGCCCAGAAATTACTAGGAATCTATCACATATGCTGGTTCCAAACACTTGTCACAGTTTTTAGTTTATCTACCACCTATGCAATTCCTCCTTCCAGTCCTGCATATTAAACTTTATTCCTTCCTTTATCTGCATTAACCACTTGGTAATTACACATAGTTAAACCTCCTTTAAAGATGTTCATATTTAAGTTTCCTTCCTCTATGCCCCAATGTTCATTGTGTATTTTAGCATATTCCTCCAGCATATCTTCCAATACCCTTTTCTCTTACCATCCAAGATTTAATAGCACATGTTAACTATTCAGACTGGTGTCATTCCATCTATGTCTCCCTAAATTCCTCCCTACTTAAATACCAACCTTGTACTCCTTCTCTTTCTTTTAATTGGTCCCAAACTACATTTATTCCCTTGTACTACTTTATTTCAGTGAACATCCCACTGTGTCTTAATATTAGGATTTCACTAGACTGCCATTTCAGTAGGTGTACAATTTTCCCTTTCCTTCCAATTCTCCCCCAAATCTCCAACATAATTCCGGTTCTCTTAACTGCCAACTCCTCCTCATGTCTTACTGTCTGGCTTGTCCCTTATTTGCCATATTCAGTATACAGACAGCCACCACCACCAATGAATATCACTTAAGATCTGGTATGCCCCGTCCTCCTACAGCCAATCTTAATCACTCTTTCACTAGCCCAGATCCCCCTCCTCTCCATGCAGATCTATCACAATTAGCTTGTGTCATCTGTATCCACTTACTATAACTCCAGCTGTAGATGAAAGAATATATACAACACATGGGGTAATATATGAATAATACTTACTTTTCCTGTCAGAGGTATGACAAATTTGTCAAGAGAAATAAATCACTCTAAATAAAGATAAGGACAGGACGTAGCTGCTTGAATAATACACAAGAGAAAGTTATTTGGGAGTAAGCTTTGTAAAGGGTTATAAGAAAATACTGGGTACCTCTGTTGAAAGAAGAGAGAGTTTAAGAACTTTCAGATAAATGAAGATAGAGAAATGTGTAAGTAAGTGGGCTAAAGTGCATAAAAGAAAACATTAGCAGGTGTGACTGATAAAGACTTTATTTAAAAACTGAATTATTTGTCAGATACACACCTGCCCCAAAAAGTTGGAGTGGAGGTTAGTAAAAGCTTGTTTTGAGATATTTGGGGTTGTTAATTAAATCCATTAAGAAAAGAATATCTTGTATAAGAAAGATAGTGAAAGGGAATTGGGGAATAGCAAATTCTATCGTTTTATTTTTATGTCTAATATAAAAGAAGCAGAATTTGAAGAAGATAGAAGGTGAAAGTGGAAAAACTGGAAATTATGGATGCAGTAGAGATGGAATCAAAGGAAAAAGACTAGTTGGAGAGCATGACAGGATTTATAGATGAGGATTAGGGAATGAAAAATGAAATATGATTTATGTAAAAAATGGAAAAGAAAAGAAATGCATAAACATGAACATCTTTTGAAAGTCATGTATGTTGAAAATGTAGCAAGATGCAGAGGAAACAAAGACTGGAATATGCAAATAATATAAACTATGCCAGTGTGTGTTTTGATATTAACAAGCATTTTTGCTAAGACAAATAGAGGGCAAAAAAGATAATAACGGTAAGTAGAAGTAGAAACTAATAACGGTAAGTAAAAGTAGAAGTAGAAACTAATAACGGTAAGTAAAAGTAGAAGTAGAAACTAATAACGGTAAGTAGAAGTAGAAACTAATAACGGTAAGTAAAAGTAGAAGTAGAAACTAATAACAGTAAGTAAAAGTAGAAGTAGAAACTAAAGGATTATGATTAGGTCACTGATCATAATTTGCTCGTTATCTGTTTAAGACAGGGATGCTAAGAAATTCACCTCGAGAGCAAAGTTTGAGAGGTGAATCTTGATGTCTATGTTGATAGCACATAATTTTATGTCTTGATCAGAGATCTGATAATAATTCTTTGTAGTGAATAGAGATTTGTCTGCTCCATGTACTAGTAGCTACAGAAAATTTTAAATTAAAAAAAACAGGAAGTGTTCTGCTAGTAATCAGAGGGAGGCAACCAGGTTCATCTGATGAAGTCCCATAGTGGATGTAAGCGCTAAACTAATCTACTGCTGGTTTATTTTGTAATAAAGTGCAGTGTCAGTTCACCTGGTTGTCTGCCTTCGATTACTCTGCAGGGAATTTTTAAAATCTGCCAAACTCATTACATTCCAACAAAACATGTTTCTTTCTTCCCCATCTCACCTCAAACATTTGCTATCTACCCTGAACAAAAATTCTTTGAAATCTGCTTAGTGTATAAAACACCTGTGCAAACACTTCCAAGGAAAAATCCTAAACCTTCTGGACTTTGTTGCATACTTGGGAGCCATACATATGTCTTCACAGTGTACCCTTATAAACTGCTTTTCCTGTCTGTATTCCCAATCTTTTTAACCTCTTCTGATTTGATTTTTATAGTTATTGTGCAATATTTTATATGACTTGCTAATATTCCCTTTTTTCCATCTTAAAAATGGGTTCATGTAGTCTCAGGTACAAATCCACAAATGATGCAACAATATATCTGTAGATTTCTGAACATTTATTCAACACACAACACTGAGCACTTTTATCCAGCATTTCAGAACTTTATCAGAACGTAAAACTAGTAATTAACAATGGTACATATAGCCAATTCCACTTTTTTTCCACAATTAAACAGATATTGATAATATTATACTTGATAATATTATACTTGATTAGTTATGTAAATTAAATATTAAAATTATGTTAAAAAACATGAAAATAAATATGAACAGTCTTTACTGCAATCAAGTTTTTCATTTCTCCTAAATGAGAATATAAAACATTGTTAAAACCATCAAAAGTTGAATATTCGACCAACTAATATAAAATATAGCCATATATATTATACTGACAATCATAACTTTGTAACCCTCATTTTTAACACTGGGTAAATAGAAATACTTTCATTCAACCCGGGGGGGGGGGGTGGCATCCAGTCTGGTCTGCCAAACTAGCTCCCTATATTCAATTTTCGTTTCCCACTGGCCTCCCCTAATATCCACGGGTAATTTTTTCTGACTGATATATTTGAACAATGAGATCCTTTGATGCTTTCTAAGCTCTCTGTGAACCATGGCATTTGCTTTAGCCGGCAACTGCTAGGACAGCGTGAACTTTATTTTGGGTTAATCAGAGTCTCTTTAACTGATGGCAGATGTGTACCCAAGAAGACTGAATGCTGTAATTAAATCAAAAGGTGCTTCAACAAAGTATGCAACTAGCTTATTGTACATTTTTTACTTTTTATATTTTTCCCCTAACAGATTTGTTTTTCAATTGAATTGTACAGGTTATAGGTCACATTAAAGGTGGAAAAAGTTTTGAAATTATTTATTGTGGTCTCATTTTTTTATATCACAAAAACCTGGCATTTTAACAGGAGTGTGTACACATTTTATATCCACTGTATAAGTAATACTTTCAACTGAAAGCTGATTATTTCTCCCTAAAATTTTGCAAGCTCCATAATAGTGTTTTTTGATGAAATATAAATACATGCCAGCATAATCCTCCTACCTTGACAACAGCACCTTAGTACCACAAATCTTTTAGTTATGTACTTACCATAACTTTAGATGTTTGGGATCCATCTCGCCTACATTCTGTACTGATGGGTTCGGAGCCGATCCTCGGCTCCGACTCGGCACGCTATACTATAGAGTGAAGTCTCTAATTGGCTGAGCTATTCTACATCCCAGGATGCACCACTACTACTTCCCCAGATCTTGTTTGTCCGCGCACATGCACACATTCATAGACAGTTGAAATAACATTGCCAGGTGTTTCAAGATGAAACGGCTAAACTGAACCGTCCGGTCTCTTCTGATCTCCAAGGCAGGGGGAAGGAGGGTGGGTTATTAGGAATGTAGGCGAGACGGATCCCAAACATCTAAAGTTATGGTAAGTACATAACTAAAAGATGTTATGTGATCCTATCTCGCCTACATTCTGTACTGATGGGACAGCGTCCCTAGCATCTGATTCCTGGGTGGCTCACTGGAAAACACTCCTGAGAACTGTGGAACCGAAGGAAGCTCGCCCTCGAGATGCCACATCCAATTTGTAATGAGAAATGAAGGTGTGAGGAGAAGACCAGGTAGCCGCAGCACAAATGTCACTAATGGCAAGTTTAGAATGAAAAGCTGTCGAAGAAGCCATAGCCCTTGTAGAATGAGCTTTCACAGTGGTTGTAAGCTCTCTATTAGAAAGAAGGTAAGTATGACTGATACAGTCTCTGATCCACTTGGCAATGGTGACCTTCGTGACGGCTTTGCCCAATTTATTGTCCGAAAAGGACACGAACAACTGATCTGTTTTCCGTGTTTGGTGCGTCCTAAGTAGAAACGCAACTGCCTGTGAACATCCAATGAATGGAAGATGTATTCCGCTCTGAGTAGTTTGGGAAGAAAACTGGGAGTTCCAATGACTGTTGAAGACAAAAACTAGAACAAACTTTGGGAACAAAGGATGGATTAGGCCTGAGGGATACTCTATCCTTGTGAAAAACCAGGTACGGTGGTTTGACACATAGGGCTTGAAGTTCCAAAACTCTTCTGGCTGATGTAATTGCCACCAAAAAAGCAGTCTTCCAAGAAAGAAATTTCAAGTCACAAGTTGCTGCCGGTTCAAAGGGGGAAGAGGTCAAAGCACCTAATACGAAATTAAGATCCCACGGTGGAGCGGGATGAGAAATCGGAGGTCGTAGCAGCCCAGCACCTTTCATGAAGGCTTTACACAACTTATTGCTCATCAAAGGTGGGTCTATACTTTCATGAAAATTAGAAATAGCTGCCAATTGAACCTTGATGGTAGAGACCGAAGAACCTTGATTGAATAAAGAAGCTAAAAATTTCAAAACTTCTGACACCGGGGCAGAAATGGGATCTAATCCCCGGAGTTAGGCCCAAATGGCGAATCTCTTCCATTTGCTGTTATACATTTTTTAGTCGAATTCTTGTGGGCCGAGGACAAGATATGTATTACTTCAGAGTCCAAAACCTGGTTCCTGACTAAGGTCGGAAGTGGAGGAGCCAAGCTGTTAACCTCAACGAGTGAAGGGACTGATGAAGCTGTCCCGACTGGTGGATCAAGAGGTCTGGAACCTGGTCCAGGAACCATGGACCGTCCAGTGCGTATTTCCGAAGAAAGGGCAGTCAGAATTGACGAGGCCAGTATGGGGCAACTAAAATCATCTTGCACTGCAAGTGAATCGCCTTCTGGATCACCCTGGGAAGAAGGGGAACCGGTGGAAAGGCGTACAGTAGGCCGGTGGGCCAAGCTTGGACTATGGCATCCTTGGGAAACCCCCCCGGAACTGGGGTGAGAGAGAAGAACTGTAGACATTTCGTGTTGAGAGGAGTTGCAAAGAGGTCGCAACAAGGAGTTCCCCATCTTCTGAAGATCTGAGTTGCCACTCTGTCGTTCAGAGACCACTAGTGCGGGGAGAGAATAGTTCTGCTCAGTCTGTCGGCTATCACATTGGATCTCCCCGGAATGTGTGTTGCTACCAAGAAACAGTTGGTTGCAATCGCCCAATCCCATACTTTCATGGCCTCTCTGCAAAGGGGGTAGGACCTGGTCCCTCCCTGCTTGTTCAGGTACCAGACTACTGACATGTTGTCGGACTGAACGGCAATCATGCCCTGGGGGAGGTAACTGTGTAGTGCTTGTAGCGATAGAAGCACCGCCCTCATTTCCAGTATGTTGATGTGGAGGGAACTCTCGTCAAGTGCCACTTGCCTTGGACTGACCTGCCCAGGTAATGTCCCCCCACCCCGTCTGGGAGGCGTCCGTAGTCAAAGTGGCCACTGGAGGTGGAGGAACGAAGGGTCGCCCCTGATCCAGGTTGGAGGAAAGAAGCCACCAACGGAGGTCCTGTTTACACGTCTCCATGATCATAATGAGGTGACAGAGGGAGATCCTGATATGACCACTGGACTGACAGGAGCCACTGGAGAATCCTCATATGCAATCTTGCTAAGGGAACTAGGAGAACGGTAGCCGACATGGAACCCAACAGTTGTAGGACCATCCTGGCTGGGTCTCGGCATTTGAGGAGCAATGCTCGGACTTGAGATTGTAATATTTCTATCCTCTCTGCAGGAAGATAGACCCGCATTTGCTTTGAGTCTATCTCTACTCCGATAAATCGTATGTGCTGAGATGGCAGCAACACAGACTTTTCCCAATTGAAGGTGATTCCTAGGGAGTTGCCTAGAGATATAGTGGCTGCTAGGTTCTGTAAGAGTAGACGCCTGGAAGTGGCAGTTAGGAGCCAGTCGTCTAGGTATGGAAACACCTAGAATCCTAGACTTCTCAGGTGAGCAGTCACCACCGCCAAACATTTGGTGAACACCCTGGGGGCTGTGGTGAGACCAAAGGGCAGTGCACGGAACTGGAAATGACTGTCTCCCAGGCTGAAGCGCAAGTGTCTCCTGGACTGATCTATCAGGATATGATAATAAGCGTCCTTGAGATCTATGGAGCACATCCAAACACCTTCCTCCAGCAGCGGGAGAATGGATTGTAAGGTGACCATCCGGAACTTGGACTTCTTGACAGAACGGTTGAGTTTGCTGAGATCCAAGATGGGCCTCATGTCCCTGGTCTTTTTTGGCACCAAAAAGAATCTTGAGTAAGTCCCTAATCCGGTCTGGTCTTCGGGGACCGGTTGGATGACTCCTTTTTGAAGCAGCTTTGAAATTTCGATGGCTGCGAGATCCCGTTGACTGGGTGGTGGGTCCGGGATTTGCCGGGATGGTGGGGGGGGGGGCTGAGAAAAGGGGATGTTGTAACCTCCGGCAATGATTCGGAGCACCCATCGGTCCTGAGTGATATTCTCCCAGGCCTTTAGGTGCCTCGAAAAACGACCCCCGACTGGCTCCGGAGCGGCACAGTCGGGCAATCCTTCAGGGATGCTGGAAGGTTGAGGAGCCACAAAAGGACTCGCGGTCTCCAGTGTTGCGGGGGCCTCTGCCGCCTCTGGGATGGCGTTTTCCTGAAAAATGTCCCCCTCCTCTGCCTCTAGAAGGGGGATCATCCTGCTGTGAGGGGTAAGTCTTCTGAGATTTGCGGAACCACATTTTCCCCCCTCTTCTAGCCTTGGGATAAGGCCGGGAGTGGAAAACCGTGCCCCTACGGCAGTCAAGGTCTTACCCTCTTGTTCACAGCGGGTCAAGGTGTCCTTTACCTTGGGTCCAAACAAGAAGGACCCATCAAAGGGAGCGTCGGCAAAGGAAGACTTGAAGGCCTCCGCAAAATGACACAGGCGGAGCCAGGCTTGTCTCCGTGAGAGCAACACCTGTACCTGCTGTTTACTCGCCCCTTCGGCCGCATATGATATGAGCCTCATGGACGAGTTCGATACTGATGATAGAGTAGCCAACTGAGAGCTAACCGTCTGGGCCAACTGCTCAGGTAGGTTACCAGAGAGGGTATCTGAAAGTTCCTTGACCAGATCCCTCTGAAGTCTGGTGAAGTGCGTAAGGTAATTCAGAGACCTTAAGGTAAAGGCTGCTGAAGTAAGGGTGCGCTTCCCATACCGATCCATACTCCTGGACTCTTTATTAGGAGGATGGACGGACGTCGAAGCCTCTGCCACATCTTGCTGGGTAGCAGATGCCACCACCAGGGCATCTACAGCCACACCTTTAGATAAGAATTCCTTTTCAGGGGGGGCTGACAGAAATTTATTTGGGCGAGCTGGCACCGGTTTCACAGAATCCGGGTGCTCCCACGCCCTTCGAGAGATCAAATCCAGGAGCTCATCGAAGGGTGGAGACACCCAGGAGGCGGAAGGCTGAGCCCCGAAGGCCTTGAGGAATACCGACTCCTCAGCGGAAGGGGGTTTGGACTGCCAGTCGCCTCGTTGCTTGAGGATTTCTAAGATTTCCACAAAGGAGACATCATCCGAGGACGACTTGGGGGACCCCTCCGCATCATCGAGGTCGGTGTCCGAGGTGAGAGACTCATCAGGCAAGTCGACATGCTTCCTCTTACACTGTCTCTTCCTGGGAGGTTCCTCCGAAGAAGCCTCGGAAGGACCCCCAGGAAGGGAGGAATCTGCAATGGGGGTGACCTCAGGCCCCAGGGCTCCGCTGTCTTGAGACAGGGGTACAACAAAGGAACAAGTCTCTGTGCCAAGGAAAGGTGCCGGAGAGATGGTGGAGGTAGCCAAGGAAGATTTGGCTAAAGCACTCCTCATGGCCCTGAAGGCCGGACACCCCCCCCCCCGAGTCCTGGGAAGGTCCGACCCCCGAGGCCACAACAGTAGAAGGCACTCCTGCAGCCGACGCACCGAGAGGGAGGCTCGACCCGAAACGTCACCCCCGGGGCCGACCGAGGAGGTCCGTGTACCGAACTCCGACCCGAAGGTCGGGGTTGGAGTAAGGGTCGGAGTCGACCCAAGAACCTCCACTGGCTCCACCAGCACCGACTCCAATGGTGCCGAGGCTGTTGGAGGAGGAACCAATACAACAGGGTGGACGATCGGCTCCGGAGCCAACTGGGCTGGAGCCGAGACTAACTTTTGGAAAACTGGAGACTGGAACAGCCTTTGAAGCACCCTGTCTATATCCGAATCGGACATCCTCGAGGACCGAGAAGAGACCGATCGGGCCCGAGTTGACTTCTCCGCCAGTTCCGAAAGACTAGGGGACCGGTTCCGAATAGTCTCAAGTAATATCGGCGCCGAGGGAGATTCCACCAGCACAGTAATTTCCCTCGGAGCCGACGGGGACTTCGGCGCCGAGGTAGAAGAGTCTGAGCGAGCGACTTTTCTCGGCTCCGAAACCAATGGAGCCGGAGAAGGTGACCCGCCTCTCGATGCTCGAGCGCTCGGCTCCGAAGACAGAGGAGTCGAGGCTGGAGGCATCGAGGCAGACCGTTCCGACCTCGGCTCCGAAGTCCGTGGAGCCGACGGAGAAGCCTGCCTTGATTTCTTTGCTGTCTGCTCCGACGGACTGGTCGGAGCCGAAGACGACTTCTTCCTGGAAGGAGAGGGGGAAGAAGATAAAACCTCCTCAAAAGAAGGGGTGATAAGCCCCTTCAATATCAATTTGTTTTTCCTCTCTTGGAGGACACGAGAAGAAAAAGCGTGGCATACACTGCACGACTCTTGAAGGTGCTTAGGGCCTAAGCAATAAACACATAGAGAGTGATCATCTGTGATTGACATCTTGTACCCACACTTGGTACATTTTTTAAACCCCGAAGGCCTATGTTCCTTCGACATCACTACAAATACACACACCAAAAATCAGAAACACTACCATACAGAGATGCCAAATCCCTCTAATTTAAACAGGATAGGCTAAAAACTGCAACACAGCACAGGCAGAGCGCGAGGGCAAGGCCCCTCTAACTAAAAACAGAACCTTGACGTTTAATAGGAACAAATACCAATAAACAAAATTTTGTGACAAAAAATGCTTGAAATAGAGCGCGAGGAAATCCCTGATTTAAGCGGGAACCTAACGCTGACAACAAAAATCCACACAAACTCCAATTCACACAAACTGCTCAAAAAGCATTCAGTAGCTGTTAAAACAGCTTTTGGTTGAAAATTAGCAAAATTCTGACAGAAAATTAGTCAGTAAAGAGTACTTAGCCCAGCCAAGTCGAGACCACGTCTATTGCTGTCAAGCGGCAAACGAGATCTGGGGAAGTAGTAGTGGTGCATCCTGGGATGTAGAATAGCTCAGCCAATTAGAGACTTCGCTCTATAGTATAGCGTGCGGCTCCGAACCCATCAGTACAGAATGTAGGCGAGATAGGATCACATAACATCTACCATTCTTCTCTTTTTTTCTCTCTATTACTACTGGAACATTTGCAAGCAGTATTACTTCCCTTTTCCTTTGTCCTCAATATTCTACTGAATATCCATCTTGAAATCCTTTGTCAAAATCACATGCTCATTTCTTTCCAAATATGTTTCCTGTAACATTGCTACTTGCACTCTGCATTTCTTAATATAACTCAGTACTCTCCTTTTATTTATTTTATTTATTTATTTGCATTTGTTTACCAGGATAGTCCACTGGGCCCAAAGAGCACATTTTCAGTGGAAGCCTGAGGAGAAAAGCTCTACAGGTAACTTGAAACAAAAAACATACCATCGATATATAACAAGTGAACAACATAAACCAAATACATTTGGCAGGAGTACATACAGCAATAGTAAGGCATGGACTAATTATAACTGGAGTAAGTTCATTACAGGGCTATATTGCTTATATAAATAAATAGAAATTCTAACAGTTGAAAACAGGCTTACAACTGGCATTAGTACAGATAACTCAGACAGCATAAAATAGCAAGGCA
This sequence comes from Protopterus annectens, assembly GCF_019279795.1. Classification (NCBI taxonomy): domain Eukaryota; kingdom Metazoa; phylum Chordata; order Ceratodontiformes; family Protopteridae; genus Protopterus; species Protopterus annectens. Next base: position 484,320,078 of record NC_056731.1, read on the forward strand.
TTACACCTGAAAGTATATTACATGCCCGCTGTCCAGAGTTTTTCTCTATACTTGTAAGACCACTGACATTCCAAGATAACATGGATAAGTAGCCATTATGATAAAAAGCTACTGTTTTTACCCATTATACATGACATTTTTAATGTGTATTTGCAACTTTTCTCTTACATGCACACACTGTTTGAGAGATTTCCGCAATACATTATCAGAATACCTTCATCTCCTATTAACTTAGAACAAATGCAAAACTATGCATATTTTCAACAAATAAAAATGAACCTTCCATACAGGAACAATTGCACCAAATTGACAGCTGCCCCCACAGCTATTACCTAATGTAAAATTAAGGTTATCCTTACAAAAGTGCACACTATAGCCTATACTCCCACTTACATCAATTGCAGTTTGTTCTTTTCTTATCTCCCTTTCCCTCCCCAAATATGAAAAACAGCTTGTATGCGTTCAGAAAATATTAACTTTTAGCCTTAAGAAAAAGTGCATTGGCTACCTTTAAACAAACTAAACTGTGCACTGTTCTATTAAATGTATTAAAATATTAAGACTAGTGGGGAGACTACTATCTCTTATTCACTTCCAATAATTTCAAACTATTTTTTTACTGAAATGCTTGCCATTGCACCAAGTTGTATATTTCCCCCAGCAAAGAATTCTCAAAACTCTCAAGATTAATTGATTGCACCTGCAGAGAGCGTCTCCATGTAAAAGTAATCAGCAATGATGGGAACAAACGGCTAACAACTTTACAAATGCATGAAAGAATATTTGTAAATTTCAGTCAGAACAGAACGTACAGAATTCCCTTGGTCAACCACCTTCAGTGGCAGTCTTCTGAGAACATTTGCTAATATCTTTGCAGATGCAAGAAGCTTAGAATTTTTCATGTTTTGCATAATTGTGTCTATTTGCTTAAAAACACTGATGTCATTAATCTGGATGTCCACCCTTATAAAAGCCAAGGGAAATTATCTTAATTCCACATATAATATAAACCATACACTATTATGCCCCCACCCCAGCAGCTCAAGATCACCACATATTAACCTAAATGTTCTTAATTCCAGTCTTTCATCTCTTTGTTATACTGGAAAGTGTATATTTCTTATAACTGAAAAAGTACTTCTTTACTTTAATATCTTTAAACACATACTACAGTCACTAAAAAGATCCCCCCACATATAAAATACCCGACTGCACACTATACAAAACTACTGCAAAACAAAGTTTTGTCATGAAATGTTTTATATACATACTAATAAGAACAGAACTGTGTTACTTACAGTTCATTTTTTCTCTTTGGTGTCCTCCTAAACATTAATGAAAGGGGGCATTTGCTTTATACTCAACCCACAAGTTTAACAAAGTCAGCAAAAGTTCAATCTTTCTCAGTTACTTTTTCTTGAAAAGCCTTATTTCACAAATGTGACTCTTGAAAAGCCTTATTTCACAAATGTGACTAATACTTTATAGTCTTCCAATTATTCATGAATGTCAGTCTTGGTGGTCTTCTTAGTCATCTCCATTTCCCAGCACCGGGGTCTGGTTCAAGTCCAAGGTACTCCTGATTCTTCTAGTCAGTTACTGTGTTTTTTCTCTCTCAAGTATTTATTTTCCTTTTGAACATTGTCAATGTCTCTCTATGAGTTTTATTGTCAGAAGAATCAGAAGCAGAGTTCCCTAATGTTGCTGGCTCACTTTTTTGTTAGACAAACTTTACTTCCTGCTTAGCCTGATCTGCATTCAAACATCTTTGATCATACAGGAAAAAAATATTCTGAAGAGAGCTGGATCAGCAGCTTCAATCTCACACTTGCCTCTTGACACTCCCTGACTGCTGGGATCAATTTCCTCTTCTGCCTTGTGTAAAATAAATAATTATTTTCCATAAACACTCTGCCATCTCCAAATGTTTTAACACATTTCCCTTTTACCACAGTTTTGTCAGGATCAACTCTTTCTGTTGGTATGATTGCACCTTTACAAATATAGGTCTTGGCTATTTTTTCATGGCCAAGTTTGGAGCATACAATCGATGTGCCCTTTCAATTAACACACCCTGCTGTGAACACCAGTCCAGATTCTTATTTATGTTTTCATAAAATGAATACATTTGCTCCAGTTTCTCTGGCACAGCAGAAAATCTCTGTTTTTCTCTGTGTGCTTTGTCTTCTAATTCCATTATTGTTTGAAACAGCTGTTCTTGAGAAGGCTCATACTTAACTTTTTAATTTCAAATTCTGATAGCAATTTTATCAGTTCATCTGAAAACCTTGTTTAAGCTTCTTCTATTGTTTTCCAGCCTTTTGTTATCCGAGTTTTGTATTCCTTCAATGTTTCATTTATTTTAATCAACTCTGACTACATTTGATTAATTTTTCCTCTAAATTACTGGAAGTCATCTAATGTGCCAAGGCTTAATCTTGAACTGCTTTTTGCTGAACAGCTACAGGATTCTTCCCAGTGTTTTCTCTTCACTTTTTTTTGGTTGGTTTTCTTTTAGTGTTTCCAAATTTCTTCTTTGCTGGCATATAGACAGTGTACTTACTAGTTAGTATCTGAATTTTTCCTAAGTTGGCAATTTCATTGACTTCTATTTCTCAGGTTATGTTTTCACACTGATCACAGAGAGAGCTAAAATTAAGCTGTTGATCCATGTGCAACCATCTTGGAAGTTAATACATCCTTTCAGTATTAATAATTGCACTGCAACTGCAATACAAACTGTTGACATTCACAAATCACACCTTACTACTGGACTTTGGGCCTCAATTCATATGATTCAATGAGATATTTACTGGTTATACTAGGAAGCTGCACATCCCCAATTACTGCAGTCAGGTTCTAATTGAATCAGGTGCACACTTCTCAGACTCATCTTGGCTTTTACTGTCAGATTTTCACTTATTTTCCGCAAACTTCTTAACCTGAATGCAGCTGATATTATCCAGTTTTCAAAGCATTATTATACAATTCCTCCCCTAAAACGTGCACGCTGATTGGCCTGGCCAGCCCAACCAGCGTGCCCATTGTAAATCCCTCAATATACTAACGGAAAAAGGTCCGGTCACCCGGACTTTTTCCGTTAGTATAAAACACTGTCTCGCTATGTTAAAAGAGTTTAACATAGCGACACAGGTTTAAAAAAAAGCAACGGAGATCTCCGCTGCTTTTTAAGCTGTCTCGCTATGTTAAACTCCTTTAACATAGCTTACAGTGTAACGGATCTTGCGATCTCCGTTGCTTTAAAGTTGTTCGCTATATTAAATGGGTTTAACATAAGACAGCTTTAAAATAAGCAACGGAGATATCCGCTGCTTATTTTAAAGGTCTCGCTATGTTAAACCCATTTAACATAGCAAGACAGTTTTTTTAAAAAAAAAAGCAACGGAGATCGCAAGATCTCCATTGCTTTTTATTGTTTTATATAGCAATGGGTTTAACATAGGGAGACAGCTTTACAATAAGCAACGGAGATCTCCGTTGCTTATTTTAAAGCTGTCTCGCTATGATAAACCCATTTAACATAGCTTAAACAGTAAAAGCAACGGAGATCTTGCGTTCTCCGTTGCTTTTGCCCACACTCTGATGTACTGCGAGGCATGCGAGTACATCAGAACTGCCGCAGAATACCAGACAGCTGCGGAAGGGCAGTAAAGAGGATTATACAATGCCATTATTTAAGAAAAGTAATTATTTCTTTTCTTAAATAATGTCATTATAATAATAACTCACTTCTGGGTGTGGTAATGCTGGATTTACCTGTTGACTTTGTTTACCGGCCTCGGGACCAAACCACGCCAACAGTGGGTAAATCCAGCATTACCCACACCCAGGCGTGGGTTATTGCTATAATAATCCATCTCCAGAAAGATTACTTCACAGTACAGGACAGTGTATGTGACTGGCTAAACAGCTATGCAGAAAAAGATATCTGGGCAGAAACAGAAAATATCAAACCTGAGACTTGACTGAAGATGACATTAACACTGTATTTAAGCATTAACTTTCTCTAGGTTTATAAATTACATGCCCCGGGATTCAGCAAACTTCTTTGCAGGAATAGTTTATTCCTGCACAGAAAGGACTGTTCCCGTGCAGCACGCCATACATATTCATGAAGGTGCGCTGCCGTACTCTAATGCGTACATGGGGATGTGTACGAGTGTAGGGGGCATGTCTGAGAGCAGTGCTTTCACAATGCACATGCCCCCTGCACACCAGAATTGCCGTACGGCAATTTAAAAAGAGCGAGATCACTCATCACACCTCTCAACCCCTTAGAGTAAGAAATCTAGACCAAGCCACAAAAAAAAGAGTTGCAAATAGGGGGACAATTTTAAATATTGCTATTACAAACTTAGAAAGTTGACAGAATAACAGGCTTTGCATTAGCATGAAGTTTCTGAAGGGTACGAAGTCTATCATTTTCAAACTTCAATCTTTAATGATGTGCCTGAAAGCCACATGTTTATGAAAAGTGGACCAAGAATATGAGGCAAAAATCCGGACATACTGTGAAAAGTTACATGTCATAAACATTTGCAAAGCACAGCCCCCAAGAAATACATTTTTTTTTCACATCTGCAATAAAGTTTAAGAGTAGCTGCGTGGGTGTGCCTGTTTCTTAGCTATGCTTAGCCCAGCTTAAATGGCATAAAAAGTTAAATAGCACTAGACATTCAACACAAGCAGCAGTGCAATAGTGTAGTGGTTAGAGTGTATGCTTTTCATGTAGTCATTCACGGTTCGAGCCCCACCAAAGCCATTTCCATTTTGTATGTGAAATCAGTACAATTTTATTTTATTTCTATATTTATGTATTAAGTAACTTATACTTCTCATATAAGTGTAGTAGGCCCAGATGTGAGGTGTCAGTTTACTGAAGGTGTGAAACCCCCCACTGAAACAAATGTGCCCCATACAGTATAGTCACACAAGAATAAATGTAATGAAAGCACATTGGGGGATGTCAGGGAAGGTAAACAAATTAAAAATAGGTCATAAATGATGAATTAATCCCATACAGTTGGTAGTCCATAAAATAAAACATAAGTAATGCTAAGCATTGCACAGCTATGCTAACCGGGTGTAAGCATTGTGTAAATATGAATGCTAAGCAATGAGCAGCCTTGCTAAGTGGATTTGCCCATTGGTAAGCAGTGCAGAACCTTCCCCTTTAAGCAATGCCAACCTTAGCTAAGCAGGTTTGCCCGTAGCTTAGCTTAGCTCAGCGTATTCAAAACCATCCAATCACGGCAAAGGGCAGGAAATCGGACATATTTAAACCTCACTAGGCAGGAAATCGGCCATATTTAAACCTCACAGGTGGGAATACAGCTCATAACTGGTTGTACCTCCCCCACTGTAGGCAGTATGGCAGAAGTCGGAGAGGGCATGCACTTTTCGGGCGCAGTGCTGAGGCATACAGGAGTCCAAGGTCATGGTAGGACTCCTAGTTAAAAAACAGAAATTAAAGCGGAGGCCTGGGAAAGTCTTGTCCGTGGTCTCACCAGAGTCACTGGCATCCCTTAGATGGGTGAGCAGGTCAGGCACCACTATGCTAACTTGAAGCAAAGGAAGAGGGAGCTCTTGGACCAGTGGAACCAAGAAGCACAGCAGAGGGGTGATGTCACTGGCATGTGTAAGTATTCATATCAAGAACTATTTTCCAGTCCAGCCTGTGTATGTGATGGATAGGTATGCATAAATGTCTCCCTATCTTCATTACAGATACAGCTGAGCAGGCTGCGAACCAGGAAGCCCATGCCAGCCGGTTGCAAAGGCTGTGTCGCAAGGCTGGTGAGTAACACTCTAGCCTGTAGTATTCATACCAAATAAATATAAAGGAGTAGAATGTCATCTGGCAGTATTAAAAATAGGTATGGTTTGTACTGAATCAAGCAGACAATATTACAGTAATAGTATCATATAGGTTATATATAAATAAAAATGTAACTGCCTGTCAATAAAATGCAAAACCCTGGACTGGTTGCGTTTACTCTGGTATAGTATGATTTGAAATGTGTACAGGTTATGCATAGCAACTATAGCTCTGAAAGCATTAAACAATCAAGTCTCATCTGACAGCAGTCTCGCAATAGCTCCTTCTGATGAAACACACACTTGTTATAATTTTGGCAGAACCAGCCACAGTTCGAATCCCATGAGTGGTAGTAAGCTCTATGCACAACTTCTACTAGTATTTTGTGAAAATGTGTAGAAACAGGTAGTGTTAACAAACATTCCCTCCACAGGTCTTCCAGGTAAGAGAAAGTAATAAAGTAGTTATAAGAAGGCTGTAGTTATACTGTCTCCAACAACCCATGGTCCAACCCCAAGGCTGCAAACGAGAGCAAGACAAGCACATACACCAAGTGGTCTCCCCCAAGAAATATTCAAAAGTAAACCACACAACCCAAAGGGGTAACAACTAGTAGTGTTTGGTATCCCTAAAATCCATAAGAACTTAAGAACTTAAATGACCCTCCATTTAGACCAATTGTTGCCACAAGGGGCTCTAAAACTGAGCCCCTTGTGGCATATGTGGATAGGAATACACAAGGGGTGTTCACCGGGAATAGCCATATACTGAAAGATTCAAGGCACTGTTTGCAACGCTTAAGTAATTTAGATAAGGATGACATGAATTGGACATTCCTTACAATAGATGTGGTAAACCTCTTTTCAACAGTTCCACACGATGAAGGAGTGGAATATTTTAGAGAAAGCCTCCTGAAGAGTAAGCAGGTGGATGGGGTGAAGTTAAACATTATGGTTGCCTTTATGGAATTGGTCCTGAAGAATAATTACTTTGATTTCAGTGGTAGCGATGGGTGCCAAGTGTGCACCCATTTTTGCCAATTTGGTACTTCTCCAATGGGAGGAGTCCTTTCTCTTCCAGTCATCCTTTTGTGAACGGATTGTACTTTACAACAGTTTTCTGGATGACATACTAGTGTTATGGAGAGGGGGGGGGTGAGGACGAGGCAAAAAATGTTGTTGAACATCTCAACTCCACGACCTAATTTCTCTCCTTTACTTTTAAATGGAATAGTGAAACGATTGATTTTTGGACTTGAAACTTACCAAGACATTGGAAGGGCTAGAAAGTAACATTTATAGGAAGGAAAGTTATAGCAATTCCTTGTTGCATTTTTCAAGTTGCCATCCCCCTTTCCAACACAAGAGTGTGGTTAAGGGACAGATGGTCCAATTATCTCGTTTAGTTAGTAATAGCAATACTTACCAGGAAGAGATGTACAATCTGATAGGAATGTTTCGAGCTCGGGGATACCCTTTGAAGCTCTTGATAGCAGTTAGAAATGAGGTGATGGGCAAAAAGGACACATCATTCACACCCATCTTGAATGGGATGGGTGGATTGTTTGGTAAACACACTGGGATCCCTGACACCAGAGCACTAGTTTTGAAGTACAATCATCAGACACCACTGGTCATAGAGATCATCAGGAGAGCAAGGGATTTGTCCTT